>NC_143579.1:241853250-241973250 GCF_048544385.1 Mastigoproctus giganteus | reverse complement strand
TCTTGGATAATGATGGAACCCTCAGCGACAGAACTAAGCTGACGCCTGATGACATTTCCGCCGCCCTCAGACTGTGCTTAACAGGGGGTGCAATCATGTTTAATGGTTCAATCTACCAGCAGATACATGGCACAGCCATGGGTTCCCCTGTCAGCTCGGTCACAGCAAACATCGTGATGGAGGAGTTAGAGGGACGTGCGTTTACACACGCACCGGATCACGATGCGTTTGTTAAGGGTAGGAGACCGGCGGAATTAACAAGTACAGACCAGGCTGAAAAACATTCTACCCATTGAGCCTTGCCCAATCTTTCCAAGGCCGAATTGATCGACAGGACTCTCATCATATACTCCCTCCTATCGTGGGCAGAATTGCAGACACTTTCAAAGTCAACCCTAATTCATGGCTTTTTTTCAAGAGTGACCTGTACTTGTTAAGTAATTCCGCCGGTCTCCTACCCTTAATATCATTAGTGCCAACCTGTACAAGTGTATCACCATGTGTATCAAAATAGAGTCATCAACAACTACTAGTTCCTTTGGGACCTGCGCCTTCTGCCTTGGGGCTGCCGCTGTTTTGCCTGATGACCAAGTGTAAGCTCTGGCATTGGTGTGGGCAGCTGTGAGCTTGATGGGCCCCTAACTTTTAATCCTTCGAGGGCATCCACCCTATCCTTCAAGCTAATAATAATAATAATATATTATGATTATTTGGTGATCTTGTCACTCAAGGCGGTACTCTGCTTGCAACTTCTGTATATGAACTTTTAGGGACAGCAGATTGTTTCTCATGATCTACCTGCTCTACAACATTCACTTGCTTTCGTTTATTCTCATACCCTTCCCCATTAACTTCCTTCCTTAGGGGAGTCATATTAAGAGACTCAATCTCTTCTAATAAATTAACTCTTATGTTAACTTCTTTGTTTAAAGCTATTAATTTTTGATTTTAAATTAACAGTATTGGGGCTACCGTTTTCAATCTGCCCACTTGTCCATAATAACATTACTTACAGTTTTGGCATCTTTGTTGGTTTTTCTGTCTGCATGTTCTTCCTCATTTTTGAAATTATTTCATAAACTTCAGAAACTTGCTCTTCGCCCTTATTTTTGCTATTCTTCATCTCAGTGTTCACATGACTACAAGTAATTATCACTTACTTCAACATTAGCAGCTGTTTCCACATCAACCTGTTTATCTGCGATAGATTGCCAATTCATTTAACTGGGTGATTTTATTTGCACATTACTTGCTAATATTGCATGTTGAAAATCATCTGATGGATTTATCTGTGACTGAGATATTTTAGCAAATAGCAGGGGAGACTTTTCCCTTGCATTACTTCCTACTATCTTTTTAACATCCATATTGTTTGACTTCAGATTAATATTTATTTTTATATGTTGTTTGTCAGCATAGAAATCAACACGCAGAATACATTTTTATCGATTTCAGTCTAGTTAATATTAGCAGTGTAGTATAAAGCAATAGAGTTGATCCTGTTGTCCTTGATTTTGCTTCAGGTGGTTAAATCTCCCTTGGGGATTTCCCCGACTCGGATTTGTGACTCATGGATGAAGTTTGCACAACAGAATGTTCAGGGAATCACCAACCCTGCACTTGACCAAGTTATTATTATCGTACTGTACTTTAAGTATGTGGATTATAAAACTGAAAAATACTAAATACCTGTTCATTTCTTATGACTAGAAAGCAGATTATTAGTTCACACATCCCTTTCGCTATCCATTAATATGCAACATTGCTAATAAACTTGTAATAATCCACATCTAAGATAACATTTTAGCAGAGCACAAATCAAACATGCAGTACTGCCGGAAGCTACTCCATACAAATTTGTACTCAAGAAATGAATGATTACCCTACAGATGTACATCCGAAATTCATAGGTGGAGCCAAAATAAACGTGAACAATAAAAGAACTGTCAGAGATCGGTGGTTATTATATACTCAATAAGACTAAATGGCACCAACTTGCGTAAAAACGATTGATTTAGTGAAAAAGCGGGATGCATAAGCAATAGCCTAAAAATGAGGTTATAACCAATACACCCATTCAAAATGCTTTGTTGTACAAAAATATAAGAAATTTCACTTTGTCCCAGACAGCTTGATTTGCTGTGGGATTAAAAAAACACCCAGATCACAAAGTTAGCTCATCATTGCAAAGGTGCTATTTTATTTTAATTAAATAGCTCGACAGCTATTTTGTGATTCTGTTTTGTTTAGTCCCAGAATGATCTGAAACTATCTATGTTAAAATGAAAATTCTTAAGTTTTCGTACGACAGGAGGGGTGTTCTACAGTTCTTCATTGATAAAAAAGGTACATGATCTGGCCTTTGGCTGTTATAGTCCGTTCGAGACAGAGAGGGAATAGTGGTCCGTTGCGATAGTTTGTTTTGGACACCAAGCTTGAAATCTGACGTGATGTGTGACATGTGGCCCGTCTGTTTCTTTCATCTGATGATTTGTTGGAAAAATACAGGACCAAGCTGAGGAAATGCCGCAAGCTAGGCCATAATGTCTATGTGTCATCAATTCTAGCCAGACACGACAGGAGCAATTATATGTTGAGCCTTGTGGATTAACTCAAGATGTAAAGGAATCTGCAAGGCTTTAGGGGGGAAATTTCTATCAGCATGGCCCATATTGTAGGGATAAGGAATTTGTTTGTAGAGATGGGATGCACTTAAAGAAAGGTGGGGCAGAGGTTTTTACCAGTATTATTGAGGACACCTTAAAGGTTCATGGAAACTGCTAGCTAATGGGATGTGGGTAATACTGACACGCGTTTATCTGATAATATTGGTCAAAGTAACTTGCACATACATTAAGAGTTCTTATCTGATACCCCAACTGGACGTATTTAGATATTCTGGGGACAGAAACGTTTCATGAGAGCAGGTAGCTAATATCAAGGAAGAGAGCCCACAAAACTTCAAGGGTTGTTAAATTTACAAAAACTGTAAATCTTAATTTTATATAGAGTAACGTTAGAGGTATCCTCAATAAAATGAGCGAATTCTAACTACTGGTTAAAACAAGTAACACGGACATAATAGGGCTTACAGAGATGTGGGGCCACCCGGAAATTGGGTATGATGAGTTTACGTACGGCTTGTATAATATACTTAGGAAGGATAGAGTATATAGAACGGGTGGTGGGGTAATCCCTCTTATCAGAAGCAGCCTGAGTGCGACGATAGCTTTCCTGGTTCAGACATTTCACATTCTAGTATAGAGTCTGCATGATGTGAGATAGTTGGAAACAAAGGTATAATGCGAGTAGGAGTAATCTACAGACCAGGTGATTGAGAAGATGTGATTGTCAATGTCTTATTATTGGTGATTTCAATTTGCCTCTAATTGATTGGAGTAAATGGGAAGGAAACTCGGCATGGGGAACAAAATTTGTAAATCAACTAGATGACTGTTATTTGTATCAACATGTCAGGGAATGTAATAGAGAAAAGAATATCTTAGACCTCATCATCACCCATGAATCAGATGACAAAACAGGGCTGACAGTAGAGGAACCAGTAGCAGTGATCACGGAGTTCTACAGTGGATGATGACGAGAGAGGTAGCAGAAGTAAAAGGCAAAGGAATGGGTTTTAACTTCAGATAAGGAAATTACGATGCCTTAAGGTAGTACATGGCCTCTATTAATTGGGTAGATATCGTGCAGAAAACGAATACATTTGAATGGTTTTAAAACATTAATTACAGATCCCTTGAATGCGTATATACCATTAAAAAATACTCCACGAGGAGGGTGTTCCAAGTTGGATGAATAGTGAAGTTGCCCATTACTAGAGCAAGAAAAGGTGGCATGGAAAGGTTACAGAGCAATAAAAAGTACTGAAGCCTATAACAGCTACAAGGTGATGTGTAATAGAGCCACAGAAATGGTTGGACAGGCAAAGGCAGTTTATGAGAAATCACTAGCAAACAGAGCAAACAGGGGGATAAAGAATTCTTCACATATATAAATGTCAAGAAGAGCAGGGCAAACCAGATGGACCTTTATGTAAAGGAAAAAGGGATACAATTAAATGCACCAGCTGCCATTGCAGATGAACTCAACAGTTATTATGCATTGATATTTTCAAAGGAAAAACCTTTGTGGCAATGGGAAATTGTGGGAGCCTAGTTAAAATGTAATTAATGATATTGAAATTTGACAAGATTATTTAATGAAAAAACATTTGAGCCTACAGACCAGTAAGGCTCCAGGAGTTGATGAAATATACCCCATAATCTTAATGGAGGGGGCAAGTGAGTGCACTGAGCCATTGAGGCTAATTAAGCGAGCTTCACTGGACTCTGGGGAGATTCCCTTGGATTGGAAAAGTGCAAATGTATCTCCCATATGTAAGGGTAGCTCTAAAAATGAAGGTGAAAATTATCCACCTGTCAGTCTGACTTCAGTAGTCGGGAAAATCATGGAGGAAATCATCAAGAATGCAATTCAGGTTCATTTGGATCGAACTGAAATTCTAAAGAATATTCAGCATGGTTTTGTTAAGGGAAAATCATGTTTAACAAATCTGGTTGCCTATTTCGAAAGGGTCACTCCCAAACTGGATTTAGGGAATAATTTCGACATTGTTTATTTAGATTTCAGCAAAGCTTTTGATTTTGATTTTTGGCAGCAAAGCAGTCCCACCTGAGTGGTTGCTTTATAAGCTGCAACAGGGTGGAATCACTGGGAAAATCCTTAGATCGATAGAAGGATGACTTCAGGAGGCAGAGCGTTGGGATAAATGGCTATTCCTCAGATTGGGTTGATGTAAGAAGTGGGGTTCCCAAAGATCAGTATTAGGACCCTGTTGTTTTTAATTTTCATAAACGATATTGATGAAGGGATAGAGGGCGTTTTGTCTAAATTTGCAGATGATGTTAAAATTGGTACAGTAGTTAATGATCATTGTCAAGCTGAGCTTCTTCAGAGAGACCTAGTAGACTCCAGGTCAGAAATTGGCAGCTTCCAAAAAAGTGTAAGGTATTACACCTGGGAAACAGTAAACCTAAAATAACTTATTCACTGGGTGGAATTCAACTAAACCCAGTACTAGAGGAAAGGGACTTGGGTGTAGTGATACGGTCAGACATGAAATTCTCTGAACATTGTAAACAGGTTGCAAGGAAGGCCCATGGTGTCCTATCGATGATCTATGGAACTTTTGCAAGTAGAGATAGGGACGTGTTAATCCCATTATATAAGGCTTATGTTAGACCACACTTGGAACACTGTGTTTAAGTATGGAAACCGCACCTAAAGAAAGACATGGAGCTCCTTGAAAGGGTGCAAAGACTGGTAACTCGCGTGGTAAGATCGGCAAAAGGGTGTCCTTATGAAGGAAGACTTCGAATATGTGGGTTGCAGAGTTTGGAATCTAGACACCTTAGAGGAGATTTGATTGAGGTGTATAAGGCTCTGAGAGGCAACAGTAAATGGAATGACAACGAAATTTTCAAGATTATAAATGATGATAGAACTAGGGGACATAAATTCAAGTTACGGGTGGAAATGTTTAGATTGGACTGCAGGAAGTTTTATTTAGCCAGCGAGTTATAAATTACTGGAATAAGTTGCCTTCATTGGTGGTAGAGACCGACAGTTTGGAGAAATTCAAAGGTCATCTGGATAGTACCTTCACGTAAGGGAAGCACATAGGATGATAGGTTTAATTTCCTTTTGTTTACTAATTATTATTATTTATTTTTTTGTATTTTTCATTTTTTTTTTTGTGATTTTTTTGGCTGGTGTAGCATAAGCCATAGGCTTTCTTGCACAATGTGGTCATTACTAATAGTAATATTAATACTAATAATTCTAGCCATCCTCCTCTGACTTCTCCCATGAACAAGCGATTTTCTTCCACAGGGTGCCATTGCGGTTATGTTTTCTGTCCTTTGCACAATTCTCGACACACCCTTGAAACTGTGTTACGTCAGAAGTTCAGGAGAACTGACATTTCAGAGATGCTTTGTCGAGAACATCTTGCACCTGCTACAATGCCACGTTCGATGTCCGTTACATCACTTCTTGTAGGATTGTACGGCTTGCATGCTTAACTGAGAAAGAAAGGTTGCTCTACTTCATTTATATCAAGAAATGTTGTCATGAGAATTGCAACGTTTTGGGACAAGCGATTTGTGTGCACAGCAGGGGTGTACTAATAAAGCGGCAGAACAGTGTAGGTGCATGAATAGCTATCTTGAAGCACTATTTCAATGTGACTGGAAATGCGGTAAGATTTTACAAGCAATTCTGGAACCTAAACAGCTTCTAATCTCTCATCAGAAGACCTTTATGCCAAGCACAATCGAAAACCTTTGAGATATCGAGAGCAACTGCTTGTGTTTCACCGAAAATTTCCATTGAATTAGTCCATAAATGGGTAACATAAAAACCAGAATATCACCAGTGCGTCGACACTGATGGAATCCATCCTGGCTATCGTTGATCAGATGGAAGGTTTTTAGGTAGTTTAAGAGTTGGTGGTGAATTGAATTCTCCATTACTTTAGAAAGAGTAGAAGTAATTGAAATGGGATGATAATTGGATGGAAGGGATTTGTCACCCTTTTCAAGAACTGACTGTATATGAGAAAATTCCAAGCAGAAGGAAAAACACCTTTGGAATAAGAAAACGAAAAATGGCGGCAAAGAGGAGGAGTAAATTAGGGAGCACAGGTTTCCAGAACAAGTGGAGAAATACCATTGGGACGTGGAGCTTTCTTGGCATCAACATTTGGCAAAATACTTCTGACATCCTTTTGACAGAAGACCAGGGGAGCCATTGAATGGATCGTGTTGGGAATGGTGGGAGGTGTTTTACCAAGATCATTAATAAATGAGTTGGAACTAAATTGGAATGCTAGCAGGTCTGCTTTATCCTTGGCTGAAGTGAATACAGAACCATCTGGTTTGGACAAAACTGGGAGCAGAGTTGGGCAAACGTTGTGGCCAATAGCTTTGGCAAGAGACCAGAATGCTCGGCTACCATTAGGGAAAGAAGAAAGTTTTCTAGTCTTAGCCTGTTCAAATTCTAGGTTGGATGGATTAATCACTGCGTTACAATTGTTTCGAGCTTTGGTGTAGGCAGAAAATTAAACAGAAGAACTAGAAACAAGCCAGTTACAATATGCAACGTTCTTATCTTGAACAGCCTTAGTACATTTATTGGAAAACCAAGCGTTAGATAAAGACTGAGATTTTAAAGTGGGGTGCAGGGTTATCGGATTGCATTCCTGCAAGAATAATTTCTCTGACACGGTCAGGGCAAACGAAACAATAATCAAACCAAGGAAAAGAAGAAAAGAAATCTCTTAGGTCATTCAATTTTGCATTCTTGTAATGCCAAAGAATAGAAGTTTCGGAATAGCCATGAGATATAAGCTCCATTCGAGCTGAGACAATCACCAAGATATGAACTGAGGTGCCTAAAGGGACGCTCACTTCGACTATGTACTTGGAAGGGTTGTTTGTGAGAAAAAGGTTGTTTGAGATTAGCCTGTTGGCAATCGAGGTGAGCACATGCGTTTAGGCAGGACTCCTCAATTAAGTGGTTTTCTTTTGGATAGTGCTTTTAAATATTTGATTTATTTAGATATTATTGGATTATTTTGTTATAGGTTTTCCTGTAACTGTTTCATTTTAATAATATTATAGATATAATTTTTTAAAGTTACTTTCATTGGTATTTATTTAATTTTATAATGGTAGTTACGAGATCTGCCTTAAACACGTCACAGAGCATCATGACTCACAAGGAAATAGCCGATGGCGATTTACACGTGAGTAATGATTTAATCCGTTGTGGAATCTGTGGAATGTTTTCCAAGGTTGACCTGGTGACTAATCGTACCTCACCTGGGGATTCTTTTCTCGGTGATCGATGTAAGGAGTGCACCGATCTTAAATTACAATTTGGTGCACTGGTGGAACAATTTGAGTACCTGAAAAAACGAATGCTTGGCCTCGAGAATAATGCATCTGGGAGCTCGTCACGGACTCAAAACTCTTACAGTCTACCAAGTGATGCAGATCCGATTCGAGCCTCAAAATAGAAAAACCAAGTGCAGAATATCTGGTTAAAATGGACATTGTTTTATTAAGAGACTCCATTGTCAGGGAAACGGGGAATATTTTTTGTAATAAGGATAGGTGGAGCAGAAGCAGAGTATGTCTGCCGGGAGCAACTATTGATGATGGCACCAAGAGATTGTCAGATTTTAAAGGGGGTAAAGAAAATATTATTATTCATGTGGGGACAAATGATATTAAACGTACACGATCTGACGATATTTTGGAAAAATACAGGACCATGCTGAGGAAATGTCACGAGCTAGGCCATAATGTCTATGTGTCTGTAATTCTGCCCAGACACGATAGGAGGGATTATATGTTAAGAGCCTTGTGGATTAACTCAAGACTTGAAGGAATCTGCAAGGCTTTAGGGGATAAATTTCTATCAGCATGGCCCACACTTGTAGGTAGAAGGAATTTGTTTTGTAGAGACGGGATACACTTAAACAACGGTGGTGCAAAGGTTTTTGCCAATATTATTGAGATAACTTAAAGGTTCAGGGAAACTGCTAGTTACGGGGGATGTGGGTAATACTTACATGCGTTTATCTGATAATATTGGTCAAAGTAACTCTTGCACATACCTTAAGAGTTCTTATTTGTTACGCCAACTGGACGTAATATCTAGATGTTCTGGGGGCAGAAACGTTTCACATGAGCAGGTAGCTAATATCAGGGAAGAGAGCCTAAAAACTTCAAGGGTTGTGTTAGGGTTGTTAAATATACAAGAACAGTAAATCTTAATTGTTTATACAGTAACGTTAGAAGTATCGTCAATAAAATTAGCGAATTCGAACTGCTTGTTAAAACAATTAATGCGGACATAATAGGGCTTAGAGAGACATGGTGCCACCAGGAAATTGGGGATGATGAGTTCCAGTACAGCTTATATAATGTATTTAGTAAGGATAGAGTAGATAGAAGGGGGTGGTAGGGTAATGCTTCTTATCAGAAGCAGCCTGAGTGTGATGATAGCTTTTTGGATTCCGACATTTCACATGCTACTATAAAGTCTGTATGGTGTGGGGGATTTCAATTTGCCTCGAATTGATTGGAGTAAATGAGAAGGAAACTCGATATGGGGAACAAAATTTTTAAATCAACTAGATGACTGTTATTTGTATCAACATGTCAGGGAAAGTACTAGAGAAAAGAATATCCACACATGAATCAGATGACATAAGGGGACTGAGAGTAGAGGAACCAGTAGCAGGAAGTGATCACGGAGTTGTACGGTGGATGATGACGAGAGAGGTAGCAGAAGTAAAAGGCAAAGGAATCGGTTTTAATTTCAGAAAAGGAAATTACGATGCCTTGAGGTACTACGTGGCCTCTATTAACTGGGTAGATATTATGAATATAATATCTACCCAGAGAATGAATATAATTGAACTGTGGTATGCTTTTAAAACATTAATCACAGATGCCTTGAATGCGTATATACCATTAAAAAATACTCCACGAGAAGGGTTCCAAGTTGGATGAATAGTGAACTTGCCACATTACTTGAGCAGAAAAAGGTGGCATGGAAAGGTTACAGAGC
This sequence comes from Mastigoproctus giganteus, assembly GCF_048544385.1. Classification (NCBI taxonomy): domain Eukaryota; kingdom Metazoa; phylum Arthropoda; class Arachnida; order Uropygi; family Thelyphonidae; genus Mastigoproctus; species Mastigoproctus giganteus. The sequence goes on along the minus strand of NC_143579.1, from coordinate 241,963,587 downwards.
AATAAAAAGTACTGAAGCCTATAACAGCTACAAGGTGATGTGCAATAGAACCACAGAAAAGGTTCGACAGGGAAAGGCAGTTTATGAGAAATCACTAGCAAACAGAGCAAAGAGGGGGGGATAAATTATTCTTCACATATATAAATGCCAAGAAGAGCAGGACAAACCAGATTGGACCTGTACGTAATTGAAAGGGGATAGTAATAAATACACCAGCTGCCGTTGCAGATGAACTCGATATTTACAAATGAAAATCCTTTTGTGGCAATGGCAAATTGTGGGAGCGAAGTTAAAAAAAAATGTAATTAATGATATTGAAATTTTGCAAGATTATTTAATGAAAAAACGTTCGAGCCTACATAATACTAAGGCTCCTGGAGTTGATGGAATATACCCTATAATCTTAAGGGAGGCGGCAAGCGACTGCATTGAACAATTGAGGCTAATTATGTAAGCATCACTAGACTCTGGGGAGATTCCCTTGGATTGGGAAAGGGCAAATGTATCTCCCATACATAAGGGTGCGAGATACATTCTAAATGGGGCTTAAAAGTGAAGTGGGAAATTATCGACCTGTCAGTCTGACTTCAGTAGTAGGGAAAATCATGGAGGCAATGATCAAGGGTGGAATTCAGGATCATTTGGATCGAATTGAAATTCTCAAGGATACTCAGCATGGTTTTGTAAAGGGAAAATCATGTTTAACAAATCTGGTTTGCTTTTTCGAAAGGGTCACTCACAAGCTGGATTTAGGGAATAATTTCGACATTGTTTATTTAGATTTCAGCAAAGCTTTTGACTCAGTCCCACATGACCGGTTGCTTTATAAGCTGGAAGAGGTTGGAATCACTGGGAAAATCCTTAGATGGATAGAAGGATGGCTTCAGGGCAGGAGGCAGAGGTTTGTGATAAATGGCTATTCCTCAGATTGGGCTGATGTAAGAAGTGGCGTTCCCCAAGGATCAGTATTAGGACCACTGTTGTTTTAATTTTCATAAACGACATTGATGAAAGGATAGAGGGCGTGATGTCTAAATTTGCAGATGGTGTTAAAATTGACAGAATAGTTAATGATCACTGTCAAGCTGAGGTTCTTCAGAGAGACCTAGATAGACTTCAGGAATGGTCAGACAAATTGCAGCTCTGCTTTAATCCAACAAAGTGTAAGGTATTACACCTGGGAAACAGTAATCCCAAAAAAACTTATTCACTTGGTGGAGTTCAGCTAAACCCTGTACGGGAGGAAAGGGACTTGGGCGTTATGATACGGTCAGACATGAAATTCTCTGCGCATAGTAAACAGGTTGCAAGGAAGGCACATGGTGTCCTATCGATGATCTATCGAACTTTTGCAAGTAGAGATAGGGACGTGATAATCCCAATATATAAGGCTTATTTTAGACCACACTTGGAATACTGTGTTCAAGTATGGAGACCACACCTAAGAAAGATATTGAGCTTCTTGAAAGGGTGCAAAGAAGGGTAACTCGCCTGGTGAGATCCGCAAAAGGGTGCCCTTATGAAGAAAGACTTCGAATATGTGAGTTGCAGAGTTTGGAAATTAGACACCTTAGAGGAGATTTGATTGAGGTGTTTAAGGCTCTGAGAGGCATCAGTCAATTGAATGAGGACGATATTTTCAAGATTATAAATGATGCTAGAACTGGGGAACATAAATTGAAGTTACAGGGGGAAATGTTTAGATTGGACTGCAGGAAGTTTTATTTAGCCAGTGAGTTATAAATTAATGGAATAAGTTGCCTTCATGGGTGGTAGAGGCCAACAGTTTGGGGAAATTCAAAGGTCATCTGGATAGTACCTTCACGTATGGAAAGCACATAGGATGATAGGTTTAATTTCCTTTTTTTATAATTATTATTATATAGTTATTTATTTAATTATTTATTTATTTTTGTTATCATTGTGTTTTTTTTTTTGGCTGGTGCAGCCTAATCCATAGGCTTTCTTTATGCGTATGCGGAAAGATCTTCAACATGTGCGTAAGCAGTATCAATATGAGAGGAGGTGTTACTCCCAAGAATCATTTGAGTTGCGGTTGCAGTATCAGATTAAAAGGAAAGAATATAAGAATAAGATTATGTTATTAAAACGGGCTTCTTGGAGAAATTATGTGCAGGAGAGGGGGTCGGCTGATCCTTGGTCTTCTGTGTATACAATAGTCACCGATAAAATCTGTGGTGATGAAATTATGTCCACGTTTGTGGCGACGGACAGAGTGACTTTGGGATGGGCTGACTCTGTCTCCTGCTTGATCAATTCAATTTTAGTTGAAGATTCTCCGGATAATTTGCTGCAGAGTCAGATTGTTCGGGAGAATTTAGATTATGTAGATTATGTTACTAGTGGGAGTGAGTCTCCTTTTGTTTCCGCTGAGCTCGAGTTAGCTTTACAGCAGACCAGAGAAGGTCGTGCTCCGGGACTGGACAAAATTGACACCGCTGTGGTGAGGAAAACGTGTCAGGCGAGTCCTGATGTGTACCTAGACCTTTTCAACACTTGTCTTCGTGAAGGAGTATTTCCGGCAGTATGGAAGATGGCTAATTTGAGGGTTATTCTCAGTCCTGAGAAGCCTGTGGATGAGCCTCGTTCATATCGCCCAATACCTTTTGTCAGTTATCGGAAAGTTGTTGGAGCGGCTTGTTCTTGGTCGGCTGATGGTTCATTATGCTGGTCAGGGGCTGGTGGCTAACAATCAGTACGGTTTTAAGGCTGGTTCCTCTGCTGAGGATGCCATTTACAATTCGATTAAACGGGGCAATGAGCTGCCTGGTCGATATGTCCTGGGCTTGTTCATGGACTTTAGGAGGGCGTTTGATGCTGTGTGGTGGGGAAGTGTCCTACGCAGGGCTAGGGCGTCCCTCTGTCCAGGAAATTTATACCGTCTTCTTGAGGACTATCTCTGAGAGAGATATGTGCTCATTTGTACTCCTTTCATGAAGTGTGAGAGAAGAGTTTATAGAGGATGCCCACAGGGTTCGGTTCTGGGGCCGACTCTCTGGAATTGTGTTCTCGATGGGTTCCTACAAATGCAAGCTGTGGAAGGTAGATCAGAATAGCTTATTCTGATGATTTTGTCATCTTGGTGTGTGGAGAGTCCCGCCGGATGCTTGAGAAGCATATAGCTGCTTCTCTTGGCCAATTGTTGAATTGGTCTGCTCAGCATAAGCTGGAGGTCTCTGCAGAGAAATCTGTAGCAGTGCTTCTGAGGGGACGCCTCAGTGGAACTCGACCTCCTTTGTGTTCTTCTGGTGATTTCTCGCTTAGAGTGGTTAATAAGACCAGGTACCTGGGTGTTGTCCTGGGAGAGCGACTTTCTATGGTAGCTCATGCTGCCTTTGTCCGAGATAAGGTGAAACGATTATATGCCAAGCTCCACCGAGTTACGCGTGTTGAATGGGGTATAAAGGGTGGTGCCCTCCACTTACTTTATGATAACATCTTTATTCCCATTCTCACTTACGCTGCTGGGGCTTGGGGAGAGTATATAGAACATTCTCATGTTCGTAGAATCTTGTCTTCGGCACAGAGGTTTGGTCTCTTAGGTATAACCAGGGCTTGCAGAACTGTTTCCACAGATGCCTTGTGCGTCCTTGCAGGGAAGATGCCTGCAGAGTTGCTTGTGGCACAGTTTGCTTTACGGTATTCCCTTAAGCGGGGAATTACCAGAGTGATTTTTGGCATCCGGTCATGCCCGGTGGGGCACTTGGCTGGTTTCCCTTATATAACAGCTGAACGGGGGCGAATCAATGACGAGTTGAGTACCATATGGCAATTCCAATGGACAAACTCTGAGAAAGGTCGTCATTTGTATACCTTTATGCCCTTGGTCCATATAGTGAGTAGGGAGCGACACTCCTGTCTCCAATTTGGGTTTGCAGCTGCTGCTGTCGTTACGGGGCATGGCTTGAGGTCGAGGCTGTTTTGTTTGGGGTTGACCCTTATGGAGTTCTGTGCGTGTGGAGAGACTGAGACTGGCCTTCATATCTTGCTATATTGTCCTCTATATGAGGATTTAAGAGCAAGGTTGGACTTTGGGACATTGGCTCTCACTGAAGTTCATTTGATGTATATTTTTGATAATTATGAATTCTTTTGTTCTTTTTTAAGATTTGCTAAGCTGGCTTATAGACGCTGCCGGGCGATGCCCGGATGGTAGTAGTGACCTACCTCCTCGTGGTGGGGACGGTAACTTGTGGTGAGAGGAGTGATTGCCCATCCCCACCACAAGGCTGAATGGTCGATTAATGTTATTTTGTTTGATTTGAGTTGACCATTTGGTCTTTATATATTGGTTTTTACAACTAAGGTTGAGACTGATATACTAAATGAGAATTGGTTGCATATGGATGAAAATCCGGGTGGCAACTGAGATGGAAGCTCACTCAAATGATATGAAATGAAAAAATGTCCCATCATCATATCCTCCTCAACCTGCTTTCATTTCAATCTCTGCTGAGCAAATCATCAGCGAAAACGTAAGAGAGAAAAACAGGATAGCAGAAGTATCCTAGAGACTGCAGGACCCCCAATTCCAATAGCATTTCACCTTGGCCAGAAACAAGTGACCACAGCTCGAATGGGACCCACACTACTGGTAATAATGTCTGGCTGTGTTCAGCAATTTGCTTTTCTAATCGCAAGGGACAGGTACTGATGTTGGTAACACATCCAACCAAGATTTGAATAGGCTGGTCAAATATAATATAGCCATTCCTACATGAGATCTTTATCTGAAGATTAGGACCTGCAATGCAGCCCACTAACATTAAAGACATGTGTAAAACTGAATTTGGATTAACAGTAGAAGTGAAACAATTAAAAATCAGGCATCCTGCTTACACCTCATTTGTTGTCATGTGCCGAATGAGACCGTTCTCGTTGCTACTGAATTTTCAGGATTTATCAAACCATACAGGGATAGATGGATGATAAGATGAAACAGCCCTTCTGAAACGTCACAGTAGCAACCAAATCCTCCACATTCTCTGAGACAGAGTGTAGAGCATTTAGTATCAAACGGCACCAGGGCTTTCCCCCATCTCCGCGTAGTATACATTGTGGGTGTGGAACAGAACACTGTCACTCACAGAGGTTTAAAAGTGTATGGGTTTTGTATATGTTTAGTGTCGTGTATCGTTGTTCCTCTGGTCAAATAGCCGCTGGGCCCTTAATTGGTTCCATCTTATCCACACTCTGCCCCGTGGAGGTAGACCAGTTTTATAGTTATTTACTCTGGCAGGTCTTGCCACCTAATTTCCTGAGATTTCAGTGTCTAGGACCTATAAAAGAATGCTACAGATAGGGGTCAGCCAAAAGGATTACTGATTATGCAATTGATGTTATTATTAAGTTTTTGGGTGTAGGGCTCAGGCAATTTAGAGATAATCCAAATGTGGTTATAAGTTAGAGAAGGGGGAGGGTGACTGAAGGCTGGGGGAAAAAGACAGAGATAAGGGGTCCTTATCTCTGTCTTTTTCAAGGTAAGCCGTCATCATGTATAAGCATGATGACGGCTGACCTTGACTACATTGCTTTGTTGAAACGTTATGCAATAACATCTCCATGAAGATGACCCCCAAATCTGTGGAGCAGACCCAAGCCCCACCAGAGGGAAAAGAGGGATGGCAAGGGTGCAGGCATCCAGGGGTAACCTCGCCCTGCCTGGGTGGTGAAGAAAAAGAACCACACAAGGGATCGTGGTAAAGAAAGCTTAATGGCAGCAGCTGAGCTGTGCTTTGCAGTTTCATAGCTGGGACGAAGATCCCGCCCCATCTTGTATTTTTTTTTCCAGTCTGGCAAGGCTGTCACACTTGGGACTGTATGTAATGTGTCCTGCCCGATGAATACTTTTCACTACGAGTTCGGAGCTTTCAGGTCTGGTCGTCAAGTGTGTGGTTATCACTGACTGTGTCACTAGTATGGGTCTCACCGCGGATTTGTCCCCTTTGTTAATTCAAAATTAAAGATGTGACTAAATGGACAGGGCTTCTGTCCATTTAGTCACTGGGTCAGTACAGCTGAAAAATATCACAATTTGTAAAGAGTCTAAATCAGGAAGGTCCAAAACAGTGTTCTCATTCATGGAAGAGTGGTCCCATTTTAATTTGTAAAGTCTAAATCAGGAAGGTCCAAAACAGTGTTGTCGTTCATGTAACAGAGGTCCCATCCCATTAAAGATGGTAGTCGTTGACAGTACAGCTTGAATTTGGTGAAGACGAGTTAATCAGGTTAACTTTCGTTCCAGCGGTAGGGATCTTCTTCTTGTGAAGAGCTCCTGGAAGTATTGCGAAAAAGCCTTGTACACTCTGTCGCTGTCCAACAAATAATGCTCCTGGAGTTTTTCATTGAAGTTAATTCTGGTAATCAGAATACAGCGAAGGTCCTCATACAAAGGGCAGCCATACATTAGGCGAGACCAGCTGTCCAGTTCTCCACAATGGCAGAGGGGATCATCAATAATTTCAAGAATTGAGAGTTTGGCTGTGATGGATCTGTGACCTGTTAGCATGAAAGTTGTGTACAGGCCGAAAGAGAACCATGAAGGAGGCTTGGAATATACCTTATTGTTTAGTGGAATAAATTTCCTAGTGATCTCCTTTAGTAGAGGTAGCCCATTTATTTTGCCATATCTGCTGTAAATGGAGGCTAAGGCACTTCTTTTCAGCAATAGTTATTAGTGGGATAAATGGTGTGGTCCATAAACGTCACCGATCTGCCTTTTGATAGTTGATAGAGGAGCCCACAAAGTATCACCTCCAGATCCAAAGGAAACGTGCCTGCCAACACCTGAAGGGCATGGGGGCTGACAGTGCGGCAGGTCCTGGTAATGGTGAAGAGGATAAATCTTTGAATAGTTTCGAGCTTCTTTCTGTTTACTGCTATTTTTGCTCTCGAATACCATATCCCTCCAGCGTATGTAATCACCAGTAGAAATACTGCTTTTTAGAATATTCTCTGAGAAAGGGGACTCGCAACTTCGGTGTTTTTTCCAGTATGTACAAAGCATTTCCAGCCAGCTTCACGCGCTACACACCTGCATGATGACGGGTGACCTTGACTACATTGCTTTGTTGAAACGTTATGCAATAACAGAAACTAAACATTTTCACTAATCCACTTGGATAGAAATGACTTGGCACTGGAAGAACTGAAAAATGGGGTGGAAGAACCATGATCCTGTATAAATATGAATATCAGTCTAGAAAGGAACAGTTCTCCAAATCATTTTGAAGCAATGTATGCTACCTTTTTCTATGGGAAAATAAAATTACAAATCTGTCATATACCTGCCTCCCAAGCACATCAGAAATTTAAGAAATTAACTCCTTACCGTTAACCTCAATCCTTAGATGGGCTTAGAGGGGAACAGGTATCCTGTGTGTTATCAGACACTAAGCCTAAATCACTGATGGATCCAACATCTGTCTATTACAGAAGAATAAAAGTCCGGTTGACCTGCCTCACTAAAATCCACTCATGCACACCTCGATGGTAAGCCCTGTTATGTCACTTGGGTGGCAACGAACATGTTCAGTGGTTCTCTTCAAGACGCTTGGTCAGCGTGAAGAGGAAAAGACCAAACCCACCAATATATGAGAGCAGGACAAAACAAATGGCCATTAGTTCCCAGCAGCTTAAACTCCCCCTCTTACAGCAAGGAGAGGATCAGAGTGGAAGCAGAGGGTGCTAAGAATCTCTGGGTACGACAAGTCTGCCATGCACGGAAACTGAACTTGTCTTGTTATAACAAGATCACTCATCGGTGAAGACAGGACATTAGACCTGGAAAAGGAATTAGAAAATGCGAATTGGAATATCATCGGTTTGGCTGAAACAAGAAGAAATGAATCACTTATAAGTTTATCAAGAGGAAATCTGCTGTACACCAATGGAAACAGTGAAAGGAGTGAAGGTGGAGTTGGATTTCTGGTCCATAAAGATTTAAAAAACAACATTTTCGAATTCAAAAGTACATCACCAAGGCTGTCAAGACTAATACTTAATATTTCTAAGAGGTACAAGCTAAAGGTTATAATGACTTATGCACCAACATCGAGCCATGATGACGAAGAGATTGTACTGTAACTTAAGAACAAATTTGATCTTTTGCAGACTGCTCAGGACCAAGATATCGACAAGGAATATTACAACTTTCTAAAAGTGATAAAGCCCAAGAAACCTATAGGTAAAAAGAAATCCAAAAAATAAAATTATTCAAGAAACACTTGATATGATGAGCCAAAGGCGAAAAATGGAGAGCAAGATAAATACTAAAAAGGAAAAAAATTAGTATACTCTTAGGCAAAGCCACTAGAAAGAGATTCAGAGAGGACTTAAGAAGATTTAACACAAGAAAAGCAGACCAAGCGTGAAACGAAAACAAAGGATTTAAATCAGCAGCCATGAGCAGTAATACAGAAATACAAATGATACTGAAACAAAAATGGTGTACTTATAAACAGAAGAGAAGGCATAATTCAAATAGCAGAAGAATACTATACAGAATTCTACAAGGAGCGAGGGAATCATGCTAGCAGTGGGGAAGATGGATTGCAAAGTAGCAACACATACGACATACCCAATATTCTTCCTGATGAGGTAGAACATTCATTGAAGGAAATGAAGAATCAGAAAGACCCGGGAGAAAAGGAAGTTACTGTACAGAAGGGTAACTTGCCCGGTGAGATCGGCAAAAGGGCGTCCTCATGAAGAAAGACTGAATATGTGGGTTGCAGAGTTTGGAAACTAGACACCTTAGAGGAGATTTGATTGAGGTGTTTAAAGCTCTGAAAGGCATCAGTAAAATGAATGAGGACAAAATTTTCAAGATTATAAATGATGCTAGAACTAGGGGATATAAATTCAAGTTACGGGGGGAAATGTTTAGATTGGACTGCAGGAAGTTTTATTTTAGCCAGCGAGTTATAAATTACTGGAATAAGTTGCCTTCATGGGTGGTAGAGGCCGACAGTTTGGGGAAATTCAAAGGTCATCTGGATAGTACTTTCGGGTAACGGAAGCACATAGGACGATAGGTTTAATTTCCTTTTTTTATTAATTATTATTATTTAGTTATTTATTTTATTATTATTTTTTTTTGTTTTTATCATTGTTTTGTTCGGAATTTTTTTTTTTTTTTGGCTGGTGCAGCAGAAGCCATATTCTTTCTTGCACCATGTGGCCATTACTAATACTAATACTAATACTAATACTAATACAGTTGTTAAAATTGGGAGGAAGAGACATAACACAAAAACTGCCAAGACTCTTCACAAAGTTCATTAGAAAAGGTGTGACGCCTAAGCAGTGGAATAATGCAATCATCGTTTTGCTGCATAATAAAGGAGATAAATCAGAAATTGGAAATTATAGAAGAATTAGCTTCTTATCCCACATCTACAAGTGGTTCCCAAGGGTCATTATTAACAGATTAGAAAGAATACTTGATAAGAATGTACCGAAAGAGCAAGTTGGCTTTCGGACAGGATTCTCAACTATGGATCACCTTCACGTAATATCACAGCTAATGGAGAAAGCAAATGAATATATTGAACACCATTATGCCTGGCATTTTTTGATTATGAAAAGGCATTTGACTCCATACAGCATAAGGCAATATTTCGGGCACTGGAAAGACAAGGCATAGATACCCCACATATTATGCTTTTGAAGAAAATATATGAGTGTGCTACCTCCTTTATTAGACTAGACAAAGACAGTAGGAAATTTAAAATCGAGAAAGGAGTTCGATAAGGACAATAACTCTGAAGCTGTTTACTGCTGCCCCTGAGGAAGCTTTCAGAAGATTAGACTGGTCAGAGAAAGGAGTCAATTTGAACGGAGAGTACCTAAACCATTTATGATTTACAGACAACATTTTGGTCAAAAGTCATGATCCCATATAATTAGAGGAAAATCTTAATCAGTTATGCACAGTTAGTAAGGATTTTGGCCTAAAGATGAATAAGGCTAAAACAAAAGTAATGATGAACAAGTATGCCACAGAAAGATGGATAGCATTAAGGAAATATAGTCACATATGGAAGAGCAATATCCCAGTTTGTCTGAAATTTAAAAATATTACCCAATGTATACTCCCCACCATGACTTATGGAAGTGAAACTTGGGCACTCACCCAAAGAATGGAAGAGACGCTGAGAACAACACAGAGAAGAATGAAACGAATTATATTGGGAATCTGACTGTCAGATAAGAAGAGAAACACTTGGATTAGGCAGAAAACTCAAGTAAAGAACATTGTTATGAAAACTGATGAACTAATATGGTCTTGGGCAGGACACATAGCTTGGAGACATGATGACAGATGGACTAAGAAAATAACAGAATTGTATCCTAGAGGAGCTAAAAGAAAACCTGAAAGACAAAGGCAGAGAGGGATAGATGAAATTCATGAGTTTCTGGGTAGTAAATGGATGGCCAGTGCCCAAAACAGAAGGAACTGGAAAGTTGCTGGAGAGGCATCCATCCTACAGTGCATTGAAAATAGCTGATGACGATGAACCTCAATCCAGCTGTCGATACGATCTTGTTAGGAGATGTTAACATGGCAAATCCAAAACATACCGATGTAAAAGAAATCTTGACTGTATTCTTGCGCAACTAAATCTGAAACAGCTGGCTAGCCCAGCAAATAGAGGGAATCAACGGTTAGATGTTATCTATAACAATACACTCAGCATTAGATTAACAGGTAACTTGTTTTCCTTTAAGTCAGACCACAATCCCATAGCTGTAAACACCACATTCAATATTGCTGGAGCCAATCACAGTTAACGGCATGCACAGAACGACTTTTTCTTTAAAATATATCAAGCCAAACATCATTCACAAAGAACTTTAGGAATATAAATAGCAAAATCTAGGCATGAAGCCAATAGAGGAAGCATCCAGCTACAGGCCCTACACCTCACAAAAATTGCTTATGAAGGAGCATCGAAGGTCATAAAAAATAACCGGGAAATCCAAAAACTGGTTTAATCCACAGTTAAAATTTGTCTTTCGTGAAAAGCAGACTTTACAGGAAGTGGCTGAAGACAGGATTTCCCCACCAGAGGAAATAATAGGGCGCAGGGAGGGAAGGAGCAGTGTACCTTCCCCCACCAGGGAGGAGGGTAAAAAGTAAATCGAGAGACCGGCAGCTCAATTTAAATCGCCAATAAGGCACTTTGCAGCAGAGCTGCACTGTCAAGTCCAGTTGTATCTGTCTAGTCTCTGCAGAGGTCTAATCAGATGTCATTCATGATTCAGGTCCTCTCCATTCTGTCTTGATTGTAGTCTTTGCAAGTGGTAGTCAAGTCCAGTGTTTGTTAAATTTTCATCACTCTTTTCCAGGAAGTGGAGTTTACTGGCCTGATATGTTTGGCATTCAGTAGTCGTGTTTCAGTTTGTCACATTTCATGATGATTTGTTGGGGAAGTGGAGATCTCTCCAAGCTTCGCTGCATTATGTATTCAGTCTCTTCCGAAATTGAATCACATCCGGGATTGGTGTCTTAATCTGGTTTGCTCTGATTTTCGTTATAGCATCATACTATCCTATTGTGGTTAACTGCTTTGTCCAGGCAACAAGTCATTGCTGCTTGGTTTGGTTGCACTGTAGTTTTCACAGTAGCAGGTTGCTATCTAGTCAAGTGTGCTTGGTGGTTGTGACAGGGTCGGCCTTTTTTTGAAGTGACTTTGGGCATATTTAGGTAATGCTGTGTAGGTCATGTCACTCTCTAGGGTGTGGTGCCCTCTGTCTTTAGGGATAAAGTGTAGCTGAATGATGAATAGAGCCCGGAAACCCTCATATAGCTGACAGTCATACATCAGGTGCTCCCAGGTCTCCTGTGATCCACATGCGCAAAATTCCCAGTGTTGTTAGCTTGCTGAATATAGCACCATGTCTTGTTAATAAGTAAGTGCAATAGAGTCTCGGGGAAACCACAAAGGCGACTTTGGATACGTTGTTTGTACATTTGGAATGAACTTGCGAGTAATCCCCCATTTTGTGGACTCCATCTAACGTGTTGCCATATGGATTGGAGGTAGTTTTGTATTGGTTTCTTTTCTACAGATCGATTTTCAGCATGGTACGTGATGTGGTCCTTGTAGGTCATGCTCTTTCCTTGTCCAAGCTGGTACAGCATACCTGTGTTTATCACCTGTAAAGAGGCAAGGCCATCGTGATCACCTCCAGGGCATGAGTGGAGACGGTCTTACACCACACATCATAGTAAGAACTTGTCGGTGAATAATGTTCAGTTTCCTGCTATTTGCCGCTTTTGTAGCCCTGTTAAACCACACACCTGAGGCCTATGTAGCTGCGGGAGTGAAGCCTGTTTAGTAGGGGAGGGCAAGTGTGCACCTCTTTAGGCCCCAGTCCCAAGGATGATTCTTGCCACCATTGCTGCGTATTTCTTCATCTTTGTTTGGATGTAGTTCGGATGTGGTAGGAAAGATAGTTTATTGCCGAGAATGATTCCCAGATACTTTAGTTCCACCACTAGTTTTATGATTTTGTTGTTAATTTTAATTTTTGCAGGTCTTGTGGGTGTTAGGTGTCCATTGAGGAGAATGAATTGAGTCTTGGTTGGAGATTTTTGCAAGTGGTGTTTTCTGGTCCATTACTGAAGGATGGATAGGGCTCGATTTGCTGTTGTTTCCATCTGAGCCCTTGAGTCAGCATCCAAGATCAGTGTAACGTCATCTGCAGAAGCCTGGATGTCCGCAAGGTCCATGATGGGAAATTCATCCAATACATACTTCCAAAGGAGTGGTCCAAGGAGAGAGCCCTGCGGGCAACCTCGGTAGATATGTCTTCCAACTCTAGAGTAATGTGCCTGGATCACCACTTTTCTCTTAGTGAGATAACTGCAGGTTGTTGTACAGGTTCATGGGATGGTTTGTGCACCTCAGTCGTGCAAGGACGCTCGGCCACCAGAGGGTGTTGAGCGACACCAGAAAATCGACTGAGTTGAAGAGGAGGTATTGTCTTTTGCAGTTTTCAGCTGCAGCGATGATTCATCCAAGTGCGCCCGTGGTGGATCGTTATCACCTCTATAAAAATTTGTTCTGTACAGGAAGCTGTTCTGAGTTATAATAGGTTTCTATCCCTTGACAGAGGAGCTGCTCAAAGAGTTTTCTTAGTAAAGAGAGAAGAGCGATTGGACGGTATGAATCAGGCATGTGTCGTGGCTTCATTGGGCTTTTCAGAATCAGTTTAATGTTGGCAGTTTCCAGTTTATGGGAAAGTGGCCGCTTTGGAGACAGTGGATGTATAGGTGCAGGAGACGATTTGGTGCAACCTCTGCCACCTTTTTGACTATTGTAGGTTCTATCATATCCAGTCATGGAGATTTCTGTTTCTTAGTTTTCTTGCCGACTGCAGATATTAGGTCCAGCTGTGTGAAGGGTGCCTTTTTGAGGATGTTGTGATATGTGTCATTCTCCCGGCAGATTTGCTCTTGCTCAGGGCAGTTTTGGCTGTCCAATCTCTTGAATATGGTGTTTAGGATGTTGTTCACCGATTCATTCCAAATTTTCGTCACGCTTCCTTAGGGCGTCGTGGTAGAAGGTGTCACCTCACCTCTGGGCAGTTTGTTCATTGTGATTTTATAGACTATGCCCAGGGATATGGGCTTTCTGTCTTGCAGACCAGGTGCTCCAAACAGAGCTTTTTCTGCTGCCTGATCCTTGTAGTGAAGGCATTTCTGGTTTTCAAGTATTGTTGCTTCAGGGCTTCCACATCTGGGGAACCAGGAACGCCTGTCTCTTTGAAATGTCTTTCTTTTGGTTGAGTTCAATGCACAGGGCATCCAGTTCCTTAGACCACCAGGGAACGGCCCCTGGTCATGGGGATTTTCTCTTGATGGCATGGTTTGCTGCATCTACAATTGCATTAGTGACTGAACACTGGTGGAGGTCAGGGGTTTGCGTCTGTAATGCTCAGACACAAATAGAAAATCTGCTCCTTATCGTAATGGTAGCTGCGCATTCTGGTGTCTTACCAGAGCTATGGACCCGAACGTTTGCCCATCTCTGCTCCCACCGCTGTGAAAAGCAGATGGTTCTCTCACTTCAGTCAAGGATAAAGCCAGAAAAACCAAACTAATGTATCAAGGCCACCTGAATAGTTAAATTCATTTACCATGTTGTGAATTGAGTGTGTTGTGTGGAGCGAGTAGTCTCGTTTGCTGGGAAAAAAACCCAGTTTCTGGTGAAAAAGCTTTGCTATCTGTGCATCAGACCGAATAACTGAGCCATGGAATGAAAAAAGCCCGTTAAAATTCCTCGAGTCATCGATTGGATTCGAACCCGGGACTTTTCCAACCCAGTGTGGGGTGATGGTGATGTTACCACTGTGCTACAGATAAGAATCGATAAATCTGAACTGCTCATATCCAATATTTCGTCCAACTCAAGATTTAATGATCTTGAAAAACACCTCCACCATTCCCAACACACTCCATTCATTGCCTCCCATTGTGTTCACTCAAAAGGATGTCAGATATATTTTTTTTTATGAAAACCCCAAACACGAAACGTATCAAAACCTATAGTACTTAGTACCATGCATGGGTTGAAGGAGATGTATGGGGGGAGGGGGATGCCGGACACTTTGCTCTAGAGACTAAACATGGGTTTCACCACTTCAAGCCTCCAATAAGCAAAGTGGTGGTATTTCACCGGTTGATGAAAGTGATTGGAATTTCAATGGAAACGTTTGGTGAAACACAAGCATTTGCTCTTGAAATCTCAAAGATTTTCGATCGTGTTTGGCATAAAGTTCTTCTAAACATGCTTTCATCTTATCGTTTGCCAACTGTTTTTTGTAATTACTTATCCAGTTTTCTGTCTCACTGAGGGTGATGGTAGATCGTTCTCTGTCTTCTAATTTCTCCCTATTGCTGGGGTTGCCCAAGGTTCAGTTGTTTTCCCCCACTCTTTCCCTCTTGTATATTAATGACCTTCCATTGACTGGAAATCCTATCCATAGCTTTGCCGATGATAGCACATTGCATTCCACTTTGCATTTTAAGAAACCTTGCCCTGCTCAATCAAATTGAAGTTTTGGAATATCCGCTACGAATTCCTTAAACGCCAATCTGCAGGTAATCCTCCATTGAGACAAAGAAAACTTAGTTGATTTCAATCCTTCTAGAACTCTGTCTTGTCTTAGGTCTCACAAGGATTCTGTACCTATACTTATATTTACCGACACTCCGATTTCTAGGTAAAATGATATATCTCTTATGGGGATTACGCTATCTTTTAATCTCTTAGCAAAAGCATATTACAAATATTGCTTCCTCTGCATCTAAAAAACTTGGTTTTCTCTTTCACTCTCGGCATTTCTTTTCTTCAAAACGGCTCTTCACTCGGTACAAATCGCAAATCCGCGCTACCAAGGAATATTATTCCCACATCTGGGGCATGCCCTAAAACCTCTCTCAGGGTTCTCGATTCCGTTCAGATTAAGTTAATGAATGACTCATCTCTATCAGAATCTTTCCTTTCGCTGTCTGATAAATGTACTGTTTATTGTGCATGCCTTTTCTAGAGATGCTTCCACGGGCACCGTTCTTCTAAATTGGCTTCAATAATTCCTGCTAGTCCTTTCAAACCTTCAGAACACGTGCAACCACCAGCCAACATCCATTTACTGTCGAAGGTCAAACTCACAGAACGGAATTTACATCTTTCTCGTTTATTCATTCAAGTGCCATTTTCGGGAACAACTTTCCTTCATTCATGTTCCCTGAAAACTACATACTACAGAAGTTCAAGTCTAATATCAACAAATATCTTCTTTTGCCCTCTCAACGTCCAACCCAAGCATGGTACTAAGTGCTACATATTCTAATACCACTCGTGTTTTCGGTTTTCATAAAAAAGAAATTATATGGACTGGACTGCATGTAATTTAGTTACTTTAAAAATAATTCCAATATATAAAAATGGATCACCGTATGATTACTACAATTATAGACCAATAAAAACAGAATCAGTACTAAATAAGATAACAGAAAATTATATTTTCAATCATATTTGCATATACATCGGCATGATCTGCTATAGCCCATCTCTCTTCTCCTATCAGAAGATAACACACAAACATTAGAGAATTCGGTGGGATGTTTTAAATGACATTTAAATACCCATAACTTGATCAGGATTTTAATTATAGATTTTACCAAAGAATATGATCTAATTTATACCCCAATTTGCAAGAAAAATTAATGAAATATAATAGAAGGGGAAGAATCAATCTAATTTAATATATTATTAATGTTAAATCTGTTTATTAATAGCAAGTTATTGCTTTCACCCCTTTTACACAGCCAACCGGATAGAAGGGTGTACAAAAATGAAAGGGTGGTAATTTTTAAAATGCAGTATTTGCACATCACGTTTACAATATTTAGAGAAGTGCATATCATTTACAGTATTATCTACAGAATGTAATTATCAACAACTTACTTTAGAATAGGAAATTATTCACAGTACCATTTACAAGTAGATGTCCAACAGCTATCTTATATTTTGGTCATTCCTTCCTATTCAAGCTTCTGCTTCATCTATAGTTCAAGAAAGCTGTAAGCTTCAGAGAGGCTCCTCACTCTGTACTGCTTGCCTTCAGAGTATTTCACAGAATCTATTACCAATGTATTGAAAAGGGGGCCTGCGTTGTTCGGAAAGAAGTTCTTCAGACAGCACAGGTTGCATAGTGTAGAATGCAACGGTAAGTAGGGATTGTCGTTGTTGCGTCCAGCACGTGGAGTAGACATAACTCCATGAAGACTGGGGACGTCAAACACACCAGTTAGCATCTGAGATAAAAGAAGAATATTCCTGGATGCAATGTGAATTCCCCCGGGAGTGATATTTAAGTTGGCATATAAAACAGCCCTGGAGATGATGAATGCACTGCCTGTGACTCTGTTCATCCATCGAATTACCAAGTATTCGACTGCCAGGAACCTTTTTATGTACAAGGTCGATGCAGAAGACTAGATTGGTGATGCATATAGTGCGATTGGCTGTAGCAAACCGCTAGACGTATCCTCCGAGTACATCGATGTAGAATAACCCCATCTCTTGTCGAATTGCCCACATCGCCGAAAAAGTCTTAGTTTTCATGGTCGAAAAATGGTTTTGAAGAGTGAGGCCCTCGTCCTGAGTCAAGTCGAGGACAGTGTGAGACTGCACTTTCCTTATTTGCACTTCGTTGTCATAGGCTGTGATGTGATTAATTGAAATGATTAATGATGATTAATGAAAATGAAAATAACGGCTGAAGTAGAAAATATAAAAGGGAAATCATAAAGAGAGGGCTACCTCAAGGCATTTTTGATGGGCTCATAAAGTTCATTATATACAAAAGTGACATATTTGAAGTAATGAAGACATCTTTCATTAAAATTATGCAGATTATAGAATCTTATGTACAATTGGAAAAAAAATTTAACAGATATGCCAAAGGATTACAACAGCCGCTTATTCACTTGCAGATTTGGCTGCTTGTTAATAACTTAGCAATCAGCTTTGTAAAAAACAAAATATTAGATAATTAAACCCTCTCATCAAATGTTAGATTGCCATTCTTATATTTAACTAAATGAACATGAATGCCTCCACGATTAGAATTTCTAGAACTGCGAATATCAAACTCTGGAGGAAGTGTCAAATCACTATTACCTTGGGTTATGGACTGAATACACTATACGTTGGGCAATTAATAAAACAAAGTTTTCCCCCAACTGTGCAATGAAGGAGCGCTGATTTTTAGTCATTAGTCATAAAAATGATATTTTGTGTGCTTTTTTCATATTAATTAAAATTAATTCTTAAAACCAATTGTGGCTTATATTATGCATCACTAGACTCCGAACTAATTTATTTATTCAATACATGGGCATGGAATGAGAAAATATAAATGAAATAAGGACAAAACGCAACTTAATAAAATTTTGAAACGGGTAATGGGAAAAATTATTCGGAATGACTTGAGGAGAAGGAAATTTTCGTTCAAATATAAAATTCTTTATACAGTTCCAAACCTGAAGTTAAATTTAATCTTGAAAAACTTGATTATTTTTCAAGTGTTGATTTTGCACCGGAATTTCATATATTGTTCATTTACCTACAAGAATAACAGACAACCCTCACCATAAAGCCAACACACTTGATCTTTTAGTATCTGGTGTCCACCAAGGTACCGATCTTTGCGGCCTTCTCTTCTTTCGCAAACACTGTTTACATAGGTCCTGCAATACACTTGTTAATTTCCAGGCTTGCTCTGAAGCAGTCAGATCATGCCACATCTCTAATTGATCAATTTTGGAATTCCATAGAGTGAGAAACCTGATCCAGTTTACACCACGCATAGAATATCTACCAACATCACTCCAGTGCTTCATTGACTCCACTGTAGTAATATCAAATGTGATCACTCTGTGCTCACTAATTGTGAGACAGTCCCGCACTCTCCAATTTTTAACCATCCTCAAGATGGATCTAGAACAAATAGTGACATCAATAAAGGACTCACCAATTACAGAGGAAAAAGTTGGCACTTGTTCTGAATCATTAATCACCTCCATGTCAGTAGTAGCCAAAAAGTCTTCCAGCTCTATACCTCTGTCATCAGAGCTCTGTCCACCCCATAGAGTAGATCCAGCATTAGAATCCATACCAACAATTAAATAAACTGATCCAAGTGTACTTACAACCTGCTCAAGATATCTTATAAACACCGCCATAAATTCCGATGGTCTACAATACAAGGACACAAAATACACTCGACCAAATCCCCCTATAACCTCCACACATACACCATATGATGTAATCAAAGTAGACACAACAGTTACTGTCAGCTATGGGTCAGCTATTATTATTGCTGCACAGGGAGATCTGGGAGCTGCCACAATTCTGTATCTTGATGGATAACAAACCACCTTATCTCTAAGCACATAAGGTTCTTGAAGTAACACTAGATCAGCTCGTTCATCCTCTATAACTCGTGTCAACTGCGAGGCCACACTAATCGCTCTCTGACCATTAAACTGAATTATGGAGTAACTATTCTTACTCTCCATAATCTATTCTGCGTTTCAAAATAACTAAAGCCCTTGCGTATTCTGGGCATATCTTATCAACAGCAGAATGGTCAGAGAGAAGTTTCCTCCTCCAGCAGTTAACACATTTCAGAGAGTCCCCCCGCTTGTCACAACTTCTAAAGGAGTGCCCCCTCTCAGAACAGTGACCACAGACCGACTCACCTTTACAATGTTTAGCAACATGGCCGAAAGCCATGCACTTATTACACTGCGTGGGAACAATAAGATCCCTCACCCTATGGACACTCCAATCCACAAAAATTCTTTCTCGGGCGATCAGAACTCGCCTGATCAAGCCCGAAGTTTCAATAATAAAATTATAGCCAGTTTTACCTCTGGCTTTATTTTTAGTCACTACAGCTGTCTCAATACGAAACTGCTCCTCCAAAACCTCAGATCCACTAAGATTACGGGTCCAAATCTCCTGCAGGGGATGTTCTTGATTGACCTCCCAATCTACGTCAAAAATAACAAGTTTCGGTTTGATCTTCAAAGATTTTTCCTCTACCAAGCCTAGTTCACCAAGCCGGGAGCACTCTTTGATCTTACGAATGTCTTGTTCTGTGGCCGCCTCCAGGGCAACTCGACGATCCCGAATAGGCCTCACACCTATCACTTTCGTGTCACTCAAAGCCGGACGAATAGTCTTCAGGAGCTCCGACTTCACGTCTTCACTGGTCCTGAATTTCTCCGTTGTAGCCTTAATGATCACAGTCTTTGTCGCTACTATCTGTTCGGTAAAAGCCTTTACTGCATCAGAATATGTTCTTTCAGCTGATAGTCCACCAGCAGTCCTCTCTTTCAATAAAGCCTTCAGCACAGCATTATCTACTAGAGTTCTTTGAACCACCTCTTCGAGGTGGTCCCAAAGCGTTAACATCTCATCTAACACCATTATCGGCACCTTATGCCTCAAAACTAAAGTTCGTAAGCTTTGCCTCGCATGCTTGAGGTCCTCAAACCCATCACGGGGAGTACACTCTTGACTTTTATCCTGAGTACCCACTTCCTCAGCTATTTCCTTTTCTTTAGCCCGAGAGCGCAAGGATCTTGTGACACGAGATTCACTCACATCTTGTGACACGAAATTCACTCACATCTTGTGACACGAGATTCACTCACATTTCCTAACTAGGCCGAGCAGCTTCTATCTATTCTTCCTGAAGCTGAGATTTCATCATGAGTTCTTTCCGCTGTATAAAGTCACTTAATTCTTCATCACTATCACTATCAGAATCCCCACTATGGGGATCTGAAACTATATTCTTTGAAGCTAAAAAGATCAAACAAAACAAATGAAAACAACAATATAACTATATTAAACCTAAATTAATACTAAGACTAATCACTAAATGATATGAAAGCTCAAACAAGATTTAAACCAAAAGACAAAAACCAAAAACACGGAATTTTGAAATAAACCTAAAAAAGCTCACTCACCCAGCTGGGGAACCCTCCAGCTGCCCAGCCCAGACCACTTGGAGGTGGAGCTTCTTCAGAACAAATTGAATAGCAGGGAAAAAGCAAGAAATAGTCGATTAAACAACCACAAAAAACACTCTAATCACCTTGCAAAAAACCAACTGCTATCAATAAACGCTCTGGCACCTGGGCCATGATGATGGGACATGAGGAATCTCCAGACATGATGGAGATTCCTCATGTCCCATCCTCATGGCCCAGGTGCCAGAGCGTGATGATGCGACATGAGAGGGATGGAGACTCTGAGGCAGCCGAGCTGTGACAGTTGTCCGATCGATCTTCTTGTATATTCAGAGTTACACTTTTTTTTTTATGAAAACCCCTAACAAGGAAGGTATCAAAACCTATAGTACTTAGTACCGTGCATGGGTTGAAGGAGAAGTATGGGGGAGAGGGGATGCCGGAAACTTTGCTCTAGAGACTAAACCTGGGTTTCACCACTTGCGCTTGCCAATCTGCTGGACTGACAACTGGCTTTGTTATGAGTGGCAGGAGTGTAGTTGACCTCACGATGCAGAGAGCAATTGACTGCTATGCTAGTCTTTACACCTGGTTGATCACTGGATGACTGAGGGGAAGAAGGGTGACTGTAGCCCTTATTCTTCATGCGGGTGTAACTTTCCCGGCAATCCATCATCTCCACCATTCGCTTTGCACTGTGTAGGATTTTGAAATTTTGGTCTTTAAGCAAGTTTTCTTCTTGCAGGGCGGACATGAGTTTATAGATGGGAAGTAATTGGTCAGAGAAGTTTGCAGAGATCTCAGCATTTACTGCTGTAAGATAGGTTCCAATGACTCGCTGAGCATCTTTGTAAGCTTATTTTTCGCAACTGTTACTGGAGGTGATGTTGTAGCTTGCTGCCTTGTGGGAGATGTCAGTATTCCATTCTCGCAATTTTCTAGGCAAGCATCACAACTAACAATGTCTTGATTTGAGTCTTCGACTGTGATGGAATAGTTTTCATCCGCAATCTTGCCGAAAGAGGTTTCCTTTCAGACAAAATTTGTCTTTTCAAAATTAGTTTGAATGTTTTCAACTGCGTTTATCAGAACAATTGATTATTTTGAGCTCTCTTGTTGTTTTGCACACGAACGGCAAATATAATTTTGTTCCTTTGCTGTGCTAAACTTTTTAATATTTCCAAAAAATATTAAAAACCTCCAAAAAACTGGACAATAATAATACATTTAATGGTAAGAATCTCAACTTTTAGACATACGCTACATATTTTTTCAATTGGCGCGCTGTGAGCTGTGGCCATTGACACTGTGAGGGAGAAGGAAACACAATGCTCACCCTTAGTTAGCTCTGTTGGTGGTTTGTTGTAAATAGCAACCGACACCGATTATTGCGTTATTTACAGAAGCTCTTTCTGTTGCCCTGGACTATCCTTGGCCTTGTACAGGAATTATCTTAATGATGGGTCTTAACAGTGGTGGTCCAAAAGCTATATGCAATGAGCCAAAGGCTCATTGCATATAGCTCTTATGCAACGAGCATATATCT
Organism: Mastigoproctus giganteus; assembly: GCF_048544385.1. Lineage (NCBI taxonomy): Eukaryota > Metazoa > Arthropoda > Arachnida > Uropygi > Thelyphonidae > Mastigoproctus > Mastigoproctus giganteus. Next base: position 241,941,457 of record NC_143579.1, on the reverse strand, counting down.
TAAGCTATATGCTCGTTGCATATAGCTTAAGAGCTATATGCTCGTTGCATATAGCTTAAGAGCTATATGCAACGAGCCAAAGGCTCATTGCATATAGCTCCGAGCCAAACGCAAGCAATATGCGACACTAAAAATGTAAAAACGTGATTTACCTGAAAGAGCGAAATGAAAACGGACATCACTATTGGAAAGGGCTCGCTTCTGGCAATCCAAGTGTTTAAGGTGTTGTTAGGATTCTCGTACTTAAACATAAAAACTGGACTTAACACGAGCAAATTCTTGCTCCGCCACCGCACGTCACGGTTTAGGTTTAGTGCTAGAGCAACTGATAACAGTGAATTAAAAACAAGTACAGAATTAAAATCATTGGTTGTTGAAACTTTAAAAAATGATTTTAAATCAATAAAGATGAAGTCTTTGGTTAGCAAGAAACAAAGGGGTGGTATTAGAGACAGCATTAAAATCATATATAGTCCCTATTTCTACTTATGATTCCTTGTTAACTGCGACAATCTCAACTGTGGTTCCTAGTAAAGATAATCCAGTTGTTATTCATATATAATATTCCCAACATTTCGGGAAAGAAAAGATAATCGAAGAGTTCCACAATAAAAGTTTAATAGAATGGGGATATTCACTGGAACAAGTTAAACAAAGGGTAACCTTCAGCTTCACTACGAAATCAAAATCGTCTACTAATGTGCATTCGGTCGTCAATTTTATGGCCAAATTATATAACAAAATAACTACAAAAGACAGAATTTACTTAACATGGAGTTCCTACAAATATAGAGACCTTTCACTATAGTGACCAAGTGTTTTATGTGCTTTGCTTAAGGGCACACAACACGGCACTATACACACAATTGTCCATCGTGTGGACATTGTACCCGTGGAGGTCATGTGTCTGCAGAGTGCCAAGGATGAGCCATTGAAAACGTCGCAAAGGTAATTCAGAGCATTCAGTAGGAGATCCAGTATGTCCAGAATATGAGCGTGCATTAAAATGGCAAGACTGAGGAACAATAGTGGATAATATCTGTAATGATAATAACAACGGGGACTCAAATTTACAGAAATCCACTGTTAAATTAAGCATCATGCAAATAAATTGCCGAAAATCCCGTAAAGTATTAAATAAAATCAGAGTAGCTGCAGAACATAACATTATAGATATTATTGCTACACGAGAGCCTTATTGTGTTAAGGCTTAGTGTGGTCAACCTTCAAGGATTGAGGGATTTCCAATATATTCTAGAATAATACACTATGAGGAAGCAAACCCAAAAGCTGGGACAGTGCTAATGAACAAAAATATTGAAATTGTTACAATATCATTATTTTTAATAGTTTAAATTCTAAAAATGCAGTATGATCATGGTTACATATTTTTAAATTACATTTCATTTAATTTCAATCTATTGCTCGCCCTGTGCTGACTCTAATGAATTGCCCAACTATGTGAATCATGCCATGCAATATCTTGGAGGTGTTAAAGTTATCCTGTCTTCAGATGTAAATGCAAAATCTAGTTATTACTGGTATAGTTCAACATCGGACCCTAGAGTGATAATGCTGGAAGAATTTATTGATAATTATAATTTATTTATAGTCAACAGACCAATATTTATACGGCATATTATAATAATACAGGACAATCAAACATCCATGTTACAATTCGTAACTATAAATTTCGTAACCAGGTAACAAATTGGATGTTTCACACTGATTGGACGGTCAGTAAACACAGAGTTATCACTTATGAAATTAATGATACTGTGGTTTGTAACTATGATAAAACTTGGCCAGTACAGTTTATTGATTTTCTCTAAGAAATATTGAATGAAATGCATTTTAAATATCTATAAAGACATTTAAAATGCATTTCATTTTAACTAGACTAGGTTTCATTTCTACTGCTAGTCTGGTCGATCAAATATGTACCTCCCTATTGAAAGCCTGATATAAATCAACGAATAAAAAGATTGTCACCCCAAGGAATTGTCCCTGGTGGAACCACGAGTTAGTATTAAGAAAGCTAGTTCATTCTACCGGAAAGAAATATCGTCACAGGTATTGGCCAGAAAGTGAGGTTGATCAACTTCGTGCTGAATACTTGACTATTAAAAATAGATATACCAAAGAAATTGTAAACAGGAACGAGACATGTGGAAGCAATTTGTAAAGACGAGTAACCTAATCCTTGGGGGCTATTATATAAAATTTCAAGGGTAAAACTGCATACCACTGAGCTATTTGGCTCAGTTGTTATTTTGACAGAAAAAACCTTAGCATGGACAAAAACTGTTGATGCGATAATAAAAAGGTTGTTCCCCACAGATGATTCAGCAGATGATTTGCAATATCATATGGAAATATGGGAAGGATTCATTCATTATACTACTGAGAATCAATATGAACCCTTCACTACAGATGAATTGAAGCAAGTGCTGGAGAAGATCAATAATAATAAATATCCTGGAAAAGACACAATTGAAAATATTTTTATATTAATGTTCTTTGAATTCTTTCCGCCGGTTTTATTAGCATTATACAATAAATGTTTGTGTGATAGTATATTCCACAAAGAATGGAAAATAGCCTTAATAAAACTGGTTAGGATGCCCAACAAAATGGCCTAACAAAATGGCCCAACAAAATGGTCCAACAAAATGGCCCAACAAAATGGCCTAACAAAATGGCCCAACAAAATGGTCCAACAAAATGGCCCAACAAAATGGCCCAGCATTCTAAGTCATACGAACCAATAACACTTCTGTCAAATCTAGGAAAAATATTAGAATGTTTAATCGTCCTACGAACAACAAAAATGTTAGTAGATAAAAACAAGATTTCTGATAAACAATATGGATTCCCTGCAGGCGGATCATATCAGGAAGATCTTGTTGATTTTGTCTCTCATATGCAGAATTCTAGTGTCAAGTATGAATTGGCAATATATGTGGATTTTGAGGGGCCTTTGACTCCCTCTAGTGAGACGGAGTCCTTGACTGCCTAAGGAAACTGGATTGCATTTATCAATTATATTTATTATACAGGAATCGGACAGATACATAATAGTGATTATACATCATAATCTAAAAGGACAAGTTATGCACCGGCAGATTATGCACCTTGGGGATGGGTATGGGACACCTTACTGTGGAACATGATACTAAATGAATAGCTTGAAAGAGATTTTGACTGTTATAGAACTATAGCATTCGCAGATGACTTTACTCTCATCATTCGCGGTAGATCAACGACAGACATTGAGCAATCTGCTAACTACATCCTTTACGATCTCTACCAATCGTCTAATGATACGAAACAAATAATAAATCCTATTACAACAAAACTGATGATTTTTAAAATTCAACTAGACCACAGAAGACCACCACAAATTAATCAAATAGAGCTGCCATTAGTAAAGGAAAATAAATATCTAGGAATTCTGCTAGACAATAAGTTAGGCTTTCTCTCTCATGTGATACATTTCGCACAAAAATTTAAAACGTTCTCAGGAAAGATAATTAGAATATTAAGAGCAGACTGGGTCTCTCTAGTAAAATTTAGTTTTGGATTACAAAGCAGTGTTCTTGCCTATTGTCACATATGCAGCAGGAGCCTGGTTTATAGAGCTAGATAGTAAGGTTTGCAAACAAGTTACAGAAGATACAAAGATCAGTATTAGTTGTTTTCAATCTTGCTTGCAGAACCATATCAATTACAACATTTCATGTATTGTCTGGAATCATGCCACTGGATTTACATGTTATTTTCCGAGGATTGGCTACAGAATTAAAAGGGAGATTCCGACTATATATCTCAATATACAGCTCAAATTAGAGGCCAATCCAATGACAGAGAAGAAAAAACGTTGGAACAAACTGATTAAACTAGGGCAAACCAGATGGGACAGTTCCTCAACGGGAGTTGTAACAAGAAGTTTTATACCACAAGTAACATATTTACTAAAGAAGTCGACAAGAGCATGGGTCTTTATGGGAATGGAAACTTCATATATTATAACAGGACATGGCTCCCTCTATGCAAAATTATTCCGAATCGGATTGCATCATACAAATTTATGTGCGTGTCAAGCTGTAGAAAACTGGAAGCATGTACTCTATGACTGTCCCTATTATGATGATTTACGATTAAAAATGCAGGGCTGTGTTTCTAAGTTCCATCCTGGGGAAGAAGAGAATCTTTTCACCACACAAGCAACTTTTCAGAAATTGCAAGAATTTGCTAAAAATTTATTTAGAGGAAGATAATGACAGGTGGTTCACTGAGATTCTAAGAGTAACAATTAGTTCTGAAGTGCGAGTTGGAAAGAGACTTCTCCCCCCTTTTTAAAAATTATTTTATTTTATTATATATATATTTTTATATATATACAAGTTTATTTCTTTTTCGTTTTATTTATTTATTTCTTTTTTTATTTTATTATTATTTTTTATTGTTTAATAATATTATTCTTATTTATTTTTTTAACACCACAGGAACTCTTTCTTTCTTCCTTTTCTTTCCTCATGATTATTATTATTTTTTGTCCTCTGGACCCCCAGTGGAATCTGGATCACCTTTAGGCAATATCAGGTGGGTGACGGTCTCGAATTGAGACAGTACGAGCACTATGGGACTGGTCCACCTTCCCGTGGTGTGGATGAGTTCCCAGAATCATCTATCCAGGTGATTGATGGTTCTGGGTAGCGAACCGGTCACACACAACTACAGCACAAACATAATACACACAAACCTCCGTCACATACATATCTAACCTATTTGTAGTGATACTGTTCTTCACAGAGATATGAGGCGTAGTTGAACGGACATTTTAGGAGCCGTCCTTTACAAAAAAACCTGTCCAGTACAAAGTTGTTTTGAGCAAAACAAGGTTTGTACGTTTAGAGGTGCTGTTTTGCCCCATTTTCTTTGCGAGATAAAAGTGTGTGACCTAGTAGGTCAATTTCTCGTTATTTTTCTCTATTGTTGAAATTTGTTTTTTTCTGTGTAAAGTCAGCATATATCAGACATACTGACGATTTTTCAAAGGTTTTTGCAAGTGAATAACTGCTATATGGTATATTTGGAAAACATTAAGGCTAGGAAACAATTTTTTTGCTAATATGGTGGATCGAGAATTTAAGTGTCTGGATAGATGTGGAAAATGCTTGTAAAAGTTTGACGATTCCAGTTGCAAAAATTTGGTAAAAACAATTTCAACTGTTCGCAGTATTTTGAAAATAAAAGGTACAATCACCATGTAAAAGGAGTAATATTAAAAAGGATTGGGAAATTATTAGCCTGGTCTGTAATATTAGTAAAATTCCGCTTTTATTCCTGTGACAATGTGAAAAGAGCATGCACAATTTGTGTCTGTTAGGCTAATAGGCTTTTGGAGGGTACTATTTCTGCAGATATCGGCTATTTTAAGTAAAAATAATGAAATTAAAAGAGGTAATGTTTCAAATGTATACGTTTCCAGTTTAAAATTATCTTTATTTTTCATGTATTTGCTCCGAATTTTTCCTTTTTTCAAGTATAAAAACAAGGTGATACATTGGGAAATGATGAATTATAGAAATTTGGCATCTGTTCATATATAAATGAGGATTTGATTGTAATAGTGCTAATTATTACTGCATGTGTACACTACCATGGTTTCAGAACTTTTGTTTGCTCTGTTGTTCAAAATTACATGTATGGAAAATTGTGGTGAATTTCATATTGTAACACATTTTTGGCTTTTCCTATTATAACATGCAGAGATTCAGTTCATGAAAAACTACAAAGGTTTTTTTCTTATATTCATGAAATCCATGTACTGTGGTCATTTTTTCGAGTAATAAGATATTTTAGTATTGTTTCAAATGTTTAGTAGTTTTGAATACTAAAAAGATTTGAAACTTAACATTTCAAAAATTGCAACAACATGGTGTTTGTCACAGATCCCTTGGGTACAAGGCAAAATGCATTTTTATTTGAAAAAAACCGATTATTTTCTCCTTCTGACAATTTTCTCTAATTTTAAAGGGTCCATTAATTCCTTATACACAGTTTCAGATTTTTTTCATGTTAATGCGCAAGCTTATTGGAATTCTGAGAAAAACCCAAAACCTTATAATCATTTTCTCCACTTCAGCTGCTGATAGCACTATATATTTTTTAATCACCCTTTTGAGGGAACAATGGGGGGTTGGGAGGTGTGGGTCTCATTCTTAAATAAATGTTGAAAAATATTTTATTCAGATAATTTTACATAATTTTACTTCTTAGATTTTCCGACGTTTGGCTGTATTTGGTACAGTTTTACGCTACTTGGGGACATATGTTACACTGTATAATAAAAACCTTTCGATCAACAGTTTCTTTTATAAAATAATTTCCATTCCAATTGACTTTATCAGAAATTTGCATGGATGTGGCTTTCGTGGAAATCGATCTCTCAGGAATATGAGTTATATGTCATGTGATTTCAAGGCCTATATAAATCCAATGGTTCTCGGAGACGAACAATTCATCTTGCTGTGGTTTTATGATATTTGCTCTTATTTCGTTGATATCAGTTGTAATCGGTGATATGGAATCCAATACTAAGTATTATTTATAATATTTGAATTTTTAACTTTAGTTTACCAATTTAATGAAAATTCATTTTTCAGAACTTCCGTTTTTTTTCAATTAATGATTGAGTAGAAATTAGGTGGAATGCTTTCTATTGCTATTTTTTCCATGGTATCAGTACTGTTTTGAAAACACAACGATGTAATTGTTTATTGATAAGTGTTTATTACAAATTCTTCATTCATTAGCAGTCAAATCGTTAATGTAATGATAATATACAGGATACTGTGTACAATGTCCGCCAAATCCATACGAATATTGGGATGTGTATGTCTATGGCATTTTTTGATAGCTTCGAGAACCTTGTAAGAAATTAAGTTTGTTGGCTTTGAAATTTTTGCTGATATTCTAATAAATACACGATCTTTATGTTTCATCATTTTTAGGTTGGAATATAGTTTTACCGTAATTGAAGTGCATGCAAAAACGTTTTTCAGAACATTCGTAATTTTTTCACCTAATAATAGTTAGTCGAAATAAGTTGGAATGCTTTGTATTGCTATTTTTTTCCAAGGAAACAATACAATTTTGAAAATAACTATGTAATTGTTTATCGATAGGTTTTATTTGTGGTTTCGTTAACGTAACCTTTTACAGAATATTGTGTATAATGCCCATCAAATCCGAATAAAAATTGCTGTGTGTAAAGGTTTGACTGGGACAACGAACTTTCGAGATATATATTTTTCTTTCCGAAAAGTTAGTCTATTCATATGGTAATCTTATTCTTTCAATAGTGTTTTAATTTTTTCAGATTCTTAGTTGTACATGTGAAATTTAAAAATTCGGCATCCTGATCTTTATCTTATATTTGTAATAAATTGTTATCACAGAACGAAAACTACAATTGTTATTAATAACCATTCTTTTTCTTTTTAGGCAATTGAATGTGCTTTTGGTGATATTTCAAAAATCTTTCTGATTAATGATATGGAAGGTTTTATGCTGAAATGTGGGGCCCCAAAATCAGGATCCACTGTCGGGAGCTTGGTGTAATTAGATTTTTCTGATGTTGCAAAACCTTGTGTTTAGCAGTTTAATATCAATGTGGAAAAAGAAGAAATAACAAAAGACGATGGAGCAATGCGAAGTATGTGAAATCGTTTATTCATGGACTCATTTTACACCCCACATATCGTGAAACAATTGAGCATGGTAGTGAAGAAGATGTTGCACAAAAAATGTGCAATGCTTAGAGCTCAAAAGGTAAATATATTTTTTTATTATTTTTTTTTTTTGGTAGTTGTTGGCGCATAGGCTTCTGTGGCCATAATGCACCTCCCAAGGTTTTTGCAGTACATTGATCCAAGCCCGAGGCGGGAATCGAACCCGCGACCTTCGGGTTGCCAGGCAGGCACTTTACCCACCCGGCTAGCCCGGTCGGCTGGTAAATATATGGTGACTTATAAGGGAGGTTACATAGTGCGTGATTTGTTGAGAATACCCTGTGTAACTTTAGAGCTTAACTTTACTATGAAATGGCAGTGAAGCATGGCAAACCATGCCATGGATTGTTGGCTGGGATGCTGTAATAGTGTAACACTGGCAGAAATACCAGAATGAGACAAATTCTTATTATAACTTATAAGTAATTGTGCTGGCCACATGGGCTACTGTATTAACAAAGGTTCAACTTTACTATATGTAATGGCAGAGATGCAAGGCAAACCATGCTATGGACTGGTTGGCTGGTCTGCTGAAAATGGGCATCACTGGCAGCAATACCTGACAGAATGTGAAATTTATCCCTAACATAACTGGCATATAATTGTACTGACCATTATAGCCACTGTATTAACAAAATGCTTAAAACTACTATGTAATGATAGTGATCCATGCCATGGACTGTTTGGCTGGGCTGCTGAAACTGTGCATCACTGGCAGAAATACCAGGATGTGAGAATATCATCATTATAACTAGGATGTAATTGTACTGGCCACAAGAGCTACTGGATCAACTAAATGCTAACATTACTATATAAAATGGCAGTGTTGCATGGCAAACCATCCCAAGGACTGTTTCGGTGGGCTGCTAAAACTGTGCATATTGGCTGAATACCTGCCAGAATGTAAGAATTACCCCTACTATAACTGGTATATAAGTGTACTGGCCACAATGGCTATTGTAATAACAGAATGCTTAACCTTACTATGAATTGTCAGTGAGGCATGACAAACCAAGCCATGGACTGTTGGCTGGGATGCTGTAATAGTGCATCACTGGCAGAAATACCAAAATGAGACAATTTCCCTATTATAACCTATATTTAATTGTACTGGCCACAAGGGCTACTATATTAACAATGCTTAACTTTACTATATGTAATCCAGAGATGCAAGGCAAACCATGCCATGGACTGTTTTGGCTGGTTTGTTGATTATGGGCATCACTGGTAGTAATACCTGATGAAATGTGAAAATTATCCCTATCATAACTGGTATATAACTGTAATGACCATAATGGCTACTGTATCAACAAAATGCATAACTTATTATATGTAAAGGTAGTGATCAATGCCATGGACTGTTTGGCTGGGCTGCTGAAACTGTGCATCACTGGCAGAAATACCAGATTGTGAGAATCTCTTCATTAAAACTAGTGTGTAATTGTACTGGCCACAAGGGCTACTGAATTAACTAAATGCTTAATTTACTATATGAAATGGCAGTGTCGCAATGCAAGCCATGCCTAGGACTGTTGGCTAGGCTGCTGTAACTGTGCACCACTGGCAGAAATACTTGCAAGAATATAAGAATTACCTCTTTTACAACTGACATAGAATTGTACTGGCCACAATGGCTACAGAATTAACAAATGCTTAACTTAACACCATGTAATGGCAGTGATGCAGAGCGAACCATGCCAGGGATTGTTGGCTGGTTTGCTGACATTGGGCATCACTGGCAGGTAAACCTGCCAGAATGCAGAAATTAACCTTATCATAACTGGTATAGAATTGTACTGACCACAATGGCTACTGTATACACAGAATGCTTAACTTACTATATGTAATTGTAGTGATCCATGCCGGGGACTGTCTGGCTGGGTTGCTGAAACTGTCAGAACTTAGATTAACTTCCTGCAACAACATGTATGCAACTATATTGGCCACAATGGATACCGAATTAGTTGATGCTCAACGTTACTATTTGAAGTGGCAGTGTAGGAGGGCAGATATCCCATGAACTGTTTGGCAGAGCTGCTGAAATTGTGCACCACTGGCTAAAATACCTGCCAGAATGTAAGAATTACCCCATTATAACTGGCACATAACTGTACTGGCCACAATGGCCATTGTAATAACAGAACGCTTAACCTTACTATGAATTTGTAGTGAAGCAAGGCAAATCATGACATGGACTGTTGGCTGGGCTGTTGAAGCAGTGCACCACTGGCAGAAATACCTGCCAGAATGTGAAAACTTTCCCTACTATAACTAGCATACATGTGGTAATTGAATTAACAAAATGCTTAATCTACTATATGTAATGGCAGCGTTGCAGGCAACCATCCTAAGGTCTACATGGCTGGGTTACTGAAATTGTGTACCACTGGCTGAAATACGTGCCAGAATGTGAGAATCATCTCTATATAACTGGAATAAAATGGTACTGGCCACAATGGCTATTGTCTCAAAAGGAAAGCCAACTTCACTGTGATATGGCAGTGATGCATGGCAAACCATGCAAAGGACTGTTTGGCTGGGCTGCTGAAATTGTGCATCACTGGCAGAAATACCAGAATGTGAGAATCTCCCTATCATAACTTGTACATATGGCCACAAGGGCTACTGCAATAACAAATGCTTAACTTTACTATATGTAATGGTAGTGATGCAAGGCAAACCACGCCATGGACTGTTTGGCTGGTTTGCTGACAATGGGCATCACTGGCAGAAATACCTGCCAGAATGTGAAAATTAGCCTTATCATAACTGGTATAAAATTGTACTGACCACAATGGCTACTGTACTCACAGAATGCTTAACTTACTATATGTAATGGTAGTGAGTCATGCCAGGGACTGTTTGGCTGGGCTTCCTGAATCAGTCAGAACTTGGAATGATTTCATATCATAACTTGTATGCAACTGTACTGGCCACAATGGCTACTGCATTAATAGACTTAACCTTACTATATGTAATGGCAGAGATCCATGCCGGGACAGTTGCCTGAGCTGCTGAATCTGTCAAAACTTAGAGTAATTCCTATCATAACTTATACATAAATGTACTGGCCATAATGGCTACTGTATAAATAGAATGCTAAACTTTGCTATACTGAAATAGTAGAAGGCTCAACATTACTACATGAAGTGACAGTGTTGCAAGGCAGACCATGCCATGGATTGTTGGCTGGTCTGCTGAATTTGTGCAACACTGGCAGAAATACCTGTCAGAATGTGAAAACTTTCCCTATTATGACTAGCATACATGTGGCAACTGAATTAACAAAATGCTTAATCTACTATAAGTATTGGCAGTGTTGCAGGCAAACATGCTAAAGTCCACTTGGCTGGGCTGCTGAAATTGTGCACCACTGGCTGAAATACCTGCCTCAATGTGAGAATTATCCCTATTAAAACTGGAATAAAATTGTACTGGCCACAATGGCTATTGTATTAAAAGAAAGCCAACTCTACTGTGATATGGCAGGGATGCATGGCAAGCCATGCCAAGGATTGTTTGGCTGGGCTGCTGAAATTGGGCATCACTGGCAGAAATACCAGAATGTGAGAACTCCCTTATTATAACTTGAACACAATAGTAATGGCCACAAGGGCAACTGTAATAACAAATGCTTAACTTACTAAATGTAATGGTAGTGAGTTATGCCAGGGACTGTTTGGCGGGGCTTGCTGAATCAGTCAGAACTTAGAGTAATTTCATATCATAACTGTATGCAACTCTATTGGCCACAATGGCTACTGCATTAATAGACTCCCTAACTTACTATATGTAAGGGCAGTGATCCATGCCGGGACTGCTGGCTTGGCTGCTGAATCTGTCAAACTTAGAGTATTTCCTATTATAACTTGTACAACTGTATAAATAGAATTACTTAAAATCACTTTATGTAATGGCAGGGATCCATGCCAGGGAATGTTTAGCTGGGTTTGCTGAATCTGTCAAAATTTAGAGTAACTCCCAATCATAACTTGTATATAATGGTACTGGCCACAATGGCCACTGTATTAATAGAGTGCTAACTTTACTATAAGTATTGGCAGTGATCCCTGCCAGGGACTGTTTGGCAGGGTCTGCTGAATCTGTCCCAATTTAGAGTAAGGTACAAATAATCTTAATAATCTATATGAACAGTATTCATTGCGAATATTATCTGTTGCGTGTCCACTCTAGGCGGGTTGGGCCCCATTGGAGGGGACATGCAAGGAACAGTCACTACACATGCCCCGCTCTAGGTCAGGACTGAGCCCTGCGAGAAGGGGCATGTGTGTGTGTTTTTTTTTTTTTTTTTTTTTTAGAGCAAGTAGAATCTGGCTGCCTCCTCGCGGCTAGGGATGGGAGCGGGGGATTGGGGTATATCTGGCCCGCGACCCCCTGCTGCTAAATGCCAGAAGCCAGCCACATACAACACAAAACAACACTTAACTCACATTAAATTACACAATTAGAGTAAACTTCCTTAAAATTAGAGTTGAACTCATCCTCAACTCTAAATTTAATTTAAGATAAAATTAAACTTAACAATTAACTTAATCAGCTGAACTTAACTTAATATTAAAAATTAAAACTTTAAAACTTTTTTTTTTTTTTTTTTTTTCAAAATTCAAAAATTCAAAAATTTTAAAATTTTTTTTTTTTTTTTTATATCTACTTTAGAGGAATTTTAAAATACTGCTGGCAACGACAAACCCTTAACACACGGCGGACATAGGGGAAACCCTGGATACCGCCAGTAACATATAAAATTACTTTGCAGACTTTGCAGAGGTGTTCAGAGGCCCAAAGTTTTCAGACTTTCAAATGTATGTTGCAGATAGAGAGGGCTGCGGATTTCACATAGCACTTAGCAATGGTGAGTTTTGGCACTGTCAGTTTGGAGGTCTTTGGGTACTAAAGTGGCTGACAAATTTTTGAACAAGTAAATTTATATATAACAGTTAAAAAACAGTTTCTTTCATTAAAATTTATGCTTCAATTACTTAGTTTAGATGTGAAATTTAAAACATATATATTGCTTTGTTCGTAATCCATGAATAATTGAAAAACATACATGCTATATTTTGAGGGAAACAATACCTTGTGTTTTAAGCAGTGTCAATTAACAGGAGAGTGTATAACTCCTCTCCTGTAGTACTAAGGACTAGTTATTTGACTGGAGAAGTCCTATAAGAATTACTTATTATTTGTATTTTTGGATCTTCCCCTGGTGATTTCCGGAGGAGATACAAAACCCCAAATTTAACTTTGTTCATATTGACATACAACATGTTGCCACAGTGGTTAACTTAACAATAGACAAAATCTTTAGTATATTGTGTGTCTAGGTACTTCCAAGTAGGTAAGTGGTACTTTAAACATTATTGGAGCCAAAGAAGAGAGAAGACAGAAGAAAAGGAAAATATTGATAAATAAAGAAGATTTTATTTCAGGTGAAGATTGGTAATCACTAATACCAGTATTAGTTATTAGTGAATTTCACCAGTATTAATGAAACCCTGCGAGGGTGTCACCCTCGCAATACCTGCTTTATAACCTAATAATATTGTGATTTTTCCAGCACATATCTGTTTATGAAATAACTTCTAAACAACCTATATACTTTTGAGGGGCTTTTGACTCCACACCGTAGGTAGTCAAAAGCCCCCTCAAAATCCATGTAAATCGCTAGTGCGTACTTAGACGTAGGACCTCTAATATGAGTTATCAAGTCAACCAGAGGATCCTCACACTATCTGCCTGGTGAAAATCCGTACTGACGCGCAGAAATCATAATCACAAGCTGTCCTTAACTAAGAGACACGAAATGCCATAAACCGTTCTAAAACCTTACCAAAATTAGCTAAAATAGCAACTAGTCGATATGACCTGGGTTTCGTCACTGGTTTTTCTAATTAACTTCAGTAGGCCGACTTTCCATTTGACAGCGAAATATCCCTCAACTAAACACTCATTATTCGTTGCCAGAAACAAATGTGGAAACAATTTATAAAACTTGATTAGGAAAGCGTTTTCAATGAGATCCATATCAGGACATTTAGTCACATTTACTTTCTTTAAAACCTTTGTTAATTTTTCAGAGGCAAACTTAGCCGTAACTCTTTGAGAATGATATATTTCATTATCCATCTGAATAGCTGACTGGTCATACGTATCTTTCTCAATATTTTGTCAATGGTAGCTTCCCAGCCTATCTTGAGATTCCACTGTAACTGACCCAAATACGTCCGAGAAATGCAACTTGTTCCTTCTTCTTCTTCTTTAATGCTGCCGAATGGCGTTTGCGACTTCGTTTTGATATTGTTCTCTGACTAGCGCTGAGTGTAGAATTTGTGCTGTTGTCATGTGAAGCCAGGTGTCGATGTTATCTAGCCATGCCATTTTCGGTCTGCCTGGGCGTTTCTTGCCTTCAATCTTTCCCTCCAGGATGAGTGGTAGTAGGTGATATTTTTGTTGGTTCCTAGCGATGTGACCTAGGTATTTGCATTTCCTGCTGATGATGGTTTTGAGCAGGTCCCATTCCGTGTGCATGTCCTACAGGACCTGTGCATTGGTTATCTTGGCTGTCCACGGAATTTTCAGCATTCTTCGGTAGAGCCACATTTCGAAGGCCTGGAGCTTTTTTGTAGTGGCTGATGTTACAGTCCAGGTTTCTACACCGCAGAGCAGTATTGGCCAGATGTAGCATTTCAATGTGCATAATTTGAGCATGATGTTCAAGCTTCTGTCGGTGAGGAGGGTTCTCCATTTGGTGAACGCCTGCCTGGCTTGTTCAATTCAGCTTTTGATTTCGGCCTCTGAGATACTTGAAGCGGTGTATTTGCTCTAATTTTTCGTTGTTTAGTTTGATCGTGATTTTGCTTGCAGTCCTGCTGACCTTCATCACCTTTGTTTTCTTTTTGTTGATTTGTAGCCCCCATACTTGGCTTTCTATGTCCACTTCGTTCAAGATGGTCTGTAAATCTTGTTCTGAATCTGCTATTAGTGCTGTGTCATCGGCATATCTTAAGTTATTGATGTAGTGTCCGTTAACTTTTATGCCGATATTTTGTCAGCCAGTGTTTGGTCGAAGATCATTTCCGAATAGATGTTAAAAAGAATGGGAGATAATGGACAGCCTTGCCGGACGCCTTTTTTTATTGGAATTGGGTCTGTCAGGTCGTTGTCATAGTGGAGCCAGGCTGTTTGATTCCAGTAGAAAGTTGTAATAAAGTTGATATCATTGTTTTCATATCATTGTAGTTGATAAAGTTGATATCATTGTAGATTTGATTGAACCATTTCATTAGTAGTTGGATGTTGCTGTAGTCTAGTTGTTTCAGCAGTTCCACATGAATCTGATCAGGTCCACAGGCCTTGCCTGGCTTTGTTATTCGGATGGCATGTTCCACTTCAGATGTTAATATGTGGAGAGTGTCTTCCTGTGTTTGTTGTTTCGTTTCTGCCGGTTTTCTGTTGGTGCCGAACAGATTGTATATATAGCTCTTCCAGGTGTCGAGTTTGGCTTGTTTGCTTATTATAGGTTGATTGTTGTCCGTATATAAACTTGGGATAGGAGCCGGTTTGTAGCTGTTTCCAGCTTCTTTAAGCTTCTTGTGCAGGTTATAATTGTCATTTTTCTTGATTAGCTCTTCGATTTCTGCACACTGATCTTCCATCCATTTTTCCTTCACCTTCCGGATTTCCTGTTTGATCTTTTGTTGTATTTCTTTGTATTTTTCCCGGTTGTTGTTGCTTTTGAATATTCTCCGTTCATCCATTAGGTCTAGTATGTGCTGGGTCATCCACCGTTGTTTCTTTTTCGACGCCTGATGTCCTAGCAGGGTTTCTGCTGTTTGATGCACTGTTTGAGTGAACTCCCGAATGCTTGCACGTCTGTTGTTACTGCTTCGATCGATCGGATTGTAGTGTTGAGATGAAGCTGTACTTGTCGCCTGTTGGCGTTGTTCTTCAGTTTCTCCAGGTCGATTCTTTTTGTTGTGCTTGTGCGTTTGACTGCTCATAATTTGAGACGTAGTGTTGCTATTACTGGGTTATGGTCTGATGATATGTCAGCTACGGGGTACGTTTTTGCCTTGAGGACACTTGACTTATATCTGATGTTGATTAAGATGTAGTCAATTTGGTTCCTGACGATATTGTTGTCAGAGTCTTGTGGTGAGGTCCAGGTGTATAGTCGTCGAGGTGGTAGTTTGAACCAAGTGTTGGCAATGCTAAATTTTTCTTCTTGGCAGTACTGGACGAGTCTGTCGCCTAGTTCATTCTGTGTCCCCAAGCCATGTTCTCTGACTATGTTTTGTAGCTTTCCTTGACCGATTTTGGCATTAAAGTCACCGAGGATGACCGTCATGTTGTGCTTCTTCAGCGACTTTAAAGTGTTGCTTAGCTTTTCTTAGCTAGAACAATTCAATTTCTTGATCGTCTTTGTCCGCTGTTGGTGCGTAGACCTGGAGCACATTCAGGTTGATCTTGTTGCCTGCTAGCTGTAGTAGTGCGATTCGTTCCGATATTGGGGTGAAACTGGTGACTTTGTTGGCCAGTTGTTTGTGGACAACGAAAGCGACGCCGTACGTCTGCTTGGTGTTCTCTTCTCCTCCGGAACAGAAGACGTGGTGGTTGTTTGATATAAACTTCTTTGTTCCAGGCCATTTGGTTTCACTTAGCCCAAGTATGTTGATGTTAATGCGTTCCATTTCATGTAAAGCATTGGCTAGTTTTCCTGTTTGTAGTAGGCTTCTAACGTTCCATGTAGCTAGTTTCAGAAAATTCTTCGACGCCAACTTGGAGATTCTTAGCACCCCTGTCCCATTCAAGAGACGCCGAGACTCGGGCCCGTGGTTTATTTTGCTTGCTATCATTGAAGTTTTCAAGGGAAGGATAATCCAAGTAGTTTCCCATTGCTTTCTTGGATCACAATTTAGTTGAAAAGGTCGTGTGTAGACCTTTTGAAACGGGTTTCGTCTGACATCTCCACTGAAACCTTTCCGCCATGGGAGGCCCTTCTGGAAGCATATCTCTTTCGGTGCTTTAGTAGTTTAACAAATTAAACTACTAAACCTGCCGCAGCCATATAAATGGAGTAGCTCTTATTCAGTGATGAAGCTGCCTCGTGATGTCATAATTTTACGCAATTTATGCCGAATTTCTAGTCACCACTGACCAAGCAGGTGGCACTGCTGTAGTTTTATCTCCTCGAAACATCCAAATGGCTGACTCGGTAAAATTACTGTGACCTTGAAAATACCAATAATGTATAACTCAGCAAAACGTGAGTATTTTTAAATACAATTTGGTATCCTGAAAACTTCTACATCAAAGCTATCATGTAGCACAACTATTCTACTAAGAATTCCCAGTGACTGATTATAGTTCCTTAAAAATTTAATGACCCTGAAATTTCCTATGTCCGAACATAATAATGATAACCATTTTAAAAAAGTTCAGTCCGAAAAATAAAACCATGTTTAGGTCCCAAATCTTAACCTATTACTCACCCACACTTATTTTATCTAAAATATAACTTCTTTTTGAGCAACACTCCCGAAAACCTTCTTTATTTATTAATTTTTAAGAGCGCACTAATTTAGCTAGCATACAGCTGGTGCCACCAGCGCCACAGTCCTTGGAAAATTTCCAGGAACAAAATTTCCTGGAAATTTTATATAACCCCCATGGGTTTTGATTTACTAATTCTTTGAATATTCTCTACGTTTCTCGTTTATTTGCCGCTATGATTGTACAGTAAGTGTTTTTAGTTGTAAATATGCTTCATGCAACTGTTTATCTCCTCAGGCCTCCGACCACAATGATGCTGATATTGCCATCGCGCACTATACACAGTTCGATGAAAGGCAGTCAATTCACTTGACCACCAAGGAGAGGATTTGGGACTTCAGGCTTTCTTCTCAGCTGATTTTTTTGCAGCTTTAATAATAGATTCCTGTTAGGTTTTAACTATTGCAGGTGCTTCCAATAACTGACCTTGCTTATCCATAGTAAAATCAGCAACAACAGATTAATCGAATACTGTCCAATCCAACTTTTAAGGGAACACCTATTATGCTCCAATGGATATTGTTGACTGTAGTTGGACCAACATCAAAAATGAAGAAAATAGCACAATGATCACTAGATGTCCACGTTGCAATTGTTTGACAATCCTGCACTAGGCATCGAAGAGCAGCAGGGAATAAGGTTACGTCATTGTTCCATTCTCCCATAGGACCACAAAATATAGACAGTTGGTTAGGCCTATTTATATCATGAAAATTATGACATATATTTACTCTTCAAGAAGTAGACCTTGCGTATCCGTTGTTGCACTAAGGCACAAGCTGGGTTTCACATTGACATCAACAGTTATAATAACATTATTTGGTCTTAATACATTCAGGGCATGCTCCATATAATCTAACGATACGTGGAAATACATAGGCGGTGAACAATGCAATGATATTAGATAAAAATACTATTGATTAAATGTAATCATCACACAAGCCATAAATAATTACATCTATGTCTCTCTTTAAAATAAATAATTACATCTATGTCTCACTTTAAAATAAATAACTACATCAATGTCTCTCTTCAACACTACAATTCCTGTTTTAGATCCTTCCTACACAGGTTGAACAACACGAGAAGATAAAGAATAACCAAATATCTGAAAAGATTGATCAGACCACAGTATGGTCAATTGTTTGCCGCGATAGTATATCTAAATGATTCTCCTCAGCCAGACGCCTAACCTCATCTGAAGCCAATCTTGTTCTCTGCCCTTTAATTTGCAATATCCTAATATTTTTCATACCAGCAGAAGCAATAGAAGATACTGTAACACTCTCTGCAGAGTCACAAACCAGATTCTGGTTGGATGCACTATTCATAAGCAGTTCTATCTTTTGCTAATTCAAATGAGCTTTGATATTAGTACACTGTATGTCTTTCACAGAATGTTGATAATCCCTCTTCTTACATTTGCAGTTGATACAATAGGGATCCTGTTCTTTGTTGGGACACTCTGCGTGTACATGGCCTCCACTTGCACACAACCACAAGATGGTGAATTATGGGAACAAAATTTGGTTGTATGGCCATATCCTTAACAAAGAAAACTTTTTGAAACTATCGTGAAAGGTCAATGTCGATGGGAATATAACGATAAGTAAATACGTTCTTATGTGGCACTCACCATCCACTGTAGAGAAGAAGCACTTCTACACTTCGTCGTGAATCTAAAAGTCATATCCTTTTCGACCTCAAGTGAATAGCCAAATTCTTCCAAATTCTTACAGTATAAATCTTCTAATATGTCGGCTTGACTTACATGTTTTGAAATGTTATAAATAAAAACTAACCCTTCTTTGGAACCCCAGTATTTATACTTGCTGCTGATAAAGAATCAGATGTTTAAATATTAATTAAATTGGATTTAAAAGCCGTTTCGAGTAGAACTCCTTTATTACGAACCAACCTTAAAGTTATGAATTTTGTATATTTAAAAGCAGATTTTAAATCTATAAAAGATCACTTTTGTCCAAAGCTCTCAGGATCATAACCTTATCTTCCGTGTAGTTTCTTTAGTCTTAAGCTGAGTCTGTACAATATCCGCCGGCGTATGTGCGTGTGACGTCAGTAGTCTTCAACCGAATACATTCATGCTCAACCATACTTTCCCCCTCCAGATCTCAAATTCTCAAGAGGTTTAGCATATTCTGTGTTTAACAGGGGAAGGAGAAAATGTCTGTATAATCTACTCTAAAAGTTGGGCATGTTTACTAGCTTCATCAGTAGTTGTCTTCACCCATTCATTCTCGATTAACAAAGCAGTTGTGACTGTCTCTAACTTGGACCACACTTGCCCATAACAGCATCCCCCTCGGTTTTAGTAATCTTATGTATTTCTCACAGCAAAAAAAAACTCCTAATATCCTCTCGCAAATTTTGTAATAACATAATACATGGAGGACACATCTTGAATGTTGTCCAATTCATCAGTCTTATCTCATTAGTCCCAGCAACATATTTTTCTCCTTCCATTGTGAGTAAATCATCACCACCATTCTTCTCGTGTGATAATTCAATCGATACCGAACTACAGAATTTTGCATGACTTTATTGATGCCCTATTCGAGGATCAAAGAGTGACACGAGTAACTGTTGTTACTGTTGTTATTTACTTTTTAGGAGCATTAGCAACTAAGGCCATATTGCTCCGGGGATATGCGGTGGTCATTCCCTGGCCTTTTCGCTTCATTCCGCTTTTCGCAGTCACGGGCTCGAACCCCGGTCTAATGAAGAAGCCTGTTCTACGTACTGCTGCTACTGCCCACATTGCTACGGAGGCACACACGAGTAATTACAGACCAATTAGTTTAACTTCTGTTCAGGGTAAAGTAATGGAGTCACTGGTTAAAGCTGCATTGAAGGATCATCTAGACTAGACTGCAGCAATAACCCAAACACAGCATGGGTCTTTGTTAAAG
Organism: Mastigoproctus giganteus; assembly: GCF_048544385.1. Taxonomy (NCBI): domain Eukaryota; kingdom Metazoa; phylum Arthropoda; class Arachnida; order Uropygi; family Thelyphonidae; genus Mastigoproctus; species Mastigoproctus giganteus. Next base: position 241,921,155 of record NC_143579.1, on the reverse strand, counting down.
GAAAACCTTGTCTGACAAATTTGATTGGATACTCTGATGTGGTAACAAAGGAACTGGATGCAAAAAATAATTTTGATATCGTATACTTGGATTCCAGGAAAGCTTTTGACACTGTTGCACATTAATGACTACTGTGCACTTTGGAGCAGAATAGTATTAAGGGTAAGTTGCCACAATGAATAAAAGGATGGTTGAGTGGGAGAAGACAGGGTGGTAATCAAGGGGTACTGCTCTTTGTGGACTAATGTTATTAGTGGAGTTTTGTTTATTTTTGTTTTGTTTTGTATATATATACATTTATACTTTACTTTTGTTTTGTATATATATACATTTATACTTTACTTTTGTTTTGTATATTTATCAATGATATTGAAGGTATATCAGGCTTAGTGTCGAACTTTGCAGAGGATATAAAGGTTGGCAGAGTTGATAATGACAGTAATGGTAGTGTGCTACTGCAACAGGATCTAGAAAATTTGGGCAGATGGGCTGAGAAGTGGCAATTGAAGTTTAACCTTGACAAATGAAAAGTACTGCATATGAATAGAAGTAACCCTAGAGAAACGTACCAGCTCTGTGGTACTACACTTCAGGTGGTAGAAAGTAAAAAATAGCTGGGAGTAATTGTGCAATCAGATGTGACGTTTTCTGAGCAATGCAGACAGGATGCCAGGGCACGTCATTGAGTTTTCTCATTGAGTTTCCCTCTGTATAAGACAATTGTAAGGCCACGCCTTGAGTACTGCATACAGGTCTGGAGGCCTCATTTTAGGAAGGATGTAGATTTGCTTGAGCGTGCACAGGAAAGACAACAAGATTGGTGAGGGGAATGAAGAGATCCTCTTACCAAGAGACGCTTAAGTTCTGCAAATTGCATCGGCTGGCGACTAGGCACCTGAATGGTGATCTGATTGAGGTGTGTATAAGGCCTTGAATGGGTTGAACACACATAATTATGATGGGATACTTCTACGTGTACAGATTTCAAACCTAAGGTGGCATAAATTCAAATTGAGGAAAAACAGATGTAGAATAGATATGCGGAAATTTGCCTTTAGCTAGCTGTCGGTTAATTGCAGGAGCGAACTTACATCTGTCGTTGTGGAAGCTTATAGGTTAAATAAATTTAAGGAGGAACAGACAAACAGAGGGAATTGTTTTGTAAATTTTTTTTGACTGATTTATACAGCTGATGCTGCATAAGAAAGCAAGTGTATGAGCTTATGCAGCTGATGCTGCGTAAGCTAATTCCTTGTTTTCTTTCATAACATGCCACTACTACTACTACTACTATTGTGTACTGAAATTCGCCAAGTTTTCTAATAGCTTTCTAATAAGAAAGGAGAACTCTCTTACCCCTTCAGATCTATCTGTTGGCCTCCTAGCTTTAGATTTCTTTCTTCCATAACTAAAATCTGTACCAAGCATAACCACAATAGAAACAAAACCCAATAGTAAATACTCCAACTGAATATTATAATATAGTAATATTACCATATTAGTGTAGGTACAAACAATCAATGTTATCCAAATAGTGGAACAATGCAATATTTAAAACACAGTTTAAACACAGTGGGGGATTTTAACTTCCCAGATATTGACTGGAACTTGTGGGTTGGTCACACACACACACACTAGTCAGACTTTTGTGGATTTATTGGATGATTGTTTTCTGCAGCAGCATGTTCGAGAGGCAACCATAGAAAGTAACACTCTTGATCTGGTTATCAGCAGTGATCATTCGTGTATTAAGAATTTGCAGATAAAGGAACCACTAGGTGGCAGTGATCACAGTGTGCTGAAGTGGGATTTACTCAAAGAGGTAACTACCGTCAGGGGTAAAGGGAAGGGTTTTTGCTTCCGTAAAGGGGAGTACAGTGGTCTCAGACAGTTTTTAAGTTCTGTACAGTGGGATCAACTGACGATGTTACAAACAGTAAATTCTAAGTGGGAAGCATTCAAAGAATTAATCGTGGAAGCTACTAGACTTTATATACCGATTAAGAAATATCGTTCAAGGTTTAGGCCTAAATGGTTATCAAATGAACTAATGAGACTCGTGACAGAGAAGAAAAATGCATGGGATGTATATAAATTATCAGGAGACGCAGAAGCCTGTGGCAGGTATAAGCTAGTCTGTAATCAGGTCACAAAGGAGGTTCGGCAGGCGAAGGCGGATCACGAGAAATCTTTGGCAAAAGATGCTAAGAAAAACAGCAAGGATTTCTTTACTTACATAAACTCTAAAAGGAAGGGGATGAATATGATTGGTCCACTTGACATCGATGGTTCGACTGTTGATGATCCTGCTCAGATAGCAAACAAACTGAATGAGTATTTTGCATCTACATTCACACGTGAGGAATTATTACAATTTGAAAATGGAAGAAGATTATCAAATTGTAGCAGTGTGCTTAATGATTTTGTAATAACTGAGAGCAAAGTGGAGGAGAAATTGTTGAAGTTAAACACAAGAAAGGCACCTGGGGTGGATGGGATCTATCCAATTATTTTAAAGGAGGCGGCAAAGCAACTAAGCAAACCCTTAGCCATAATTATGAGAGCATCCTTGGACTCAGGGGAGGTTCCCACGGACTGGAGATGTGCAAATGTGTCCCCAATTCACAAAGGTGGATCGAAGGGTGACACGAGTAATTACAGACCAGTTAGTTTAACTTCTGTTCCGGGTAAAATAATAAGTCGCTGGTTAAAGATGCATTGCAGGATCATCTAGACAAGACTGCAGCAATAATTCAAAAGCAGCATGGGTCTGTTAAGGGAAAGTCTTGTCTGACAAATTTGATTGGTTATTATGATGTGGTCACAAAGGAACTGGATGCAAAAAATAATTTTGATATCATATACTTGGATTTCAGGAAAGCTTTTGACACTGTTGCGCATGAAAGACTACTGTACAAATTGGAGCAGAATGGTATTAAGGGTAAGTTGCTACAATGGATAAAAGGATGGTTAAGTGGGAGAAGACAGAGGGTGGTAATCAATGGGTGCTGCTCTTCGTGGACTAATGTTATTAGTGGAGTCCCACAGGGTCCGGTGTTGGGTCCACTGTTGTTTTGTGTATTTATCAATGATATTGATGAAGGTATATCAGGCTTAATGTCGAAGTTTGCAGATGACAGAAAGGTTGGCAGGGTTGTTAATGACAGTAATGGCAGTGTGCTACTGCAACAGGTTCTAGATAATTTGGGCAGATGGGCTAAGAAGTGGCAACTGAAGTTCAACCTTGACAAATGCAAAGTACTGCATATGGGTAGAAGTAACCCCAGAGAAACGTACCAACTGTGTGGTACTACACTTAAGGTGGTAGAAAATGAAAAAAACCTGGGAGTAATTGTGCAGTCAGATATGAAGTTTTCTAAGCAGTGCAGACAGGCTGCTAGGGCGGGTCATGGGGTTTTGTCAATGATATATAGGAATTTTGCTAGCAGTGAGAAGGAGGTGATTGTCCCTCTGTATAAGGCAATGGTCAGGCCACACCTTGAGTACTGCGTACAGGTCTGGAGGCCTCATTTTAGGAAGGATGTAGATTTGCTTGAGCGTGTACAGAGAAGAGCAACACGATTGGTGAGGGGAATGAAGGGATTCTCTTACCAAGAGAGGCTTAAGTTCTGCAAATTGCAGTGGCTGGAGACTAGGCACCTGCGCGGTGATCTGATTGAGGTCTATAAGGCCGTGAATTGGTTGAGCACGCTGAATTCTGGTGGGATCCTTCCACTTGTTCAGATTACCAACCTACGGGGACATAAGTTCAAATTAAGAAAGGACAGATGTAGAATAGATGTGCGGAAATTTGCCTTTAGCCAGCGGGTGGTTAATTGCTGGAACAAACTTCCATCTGACGTTGTGGAAGTTGATAGGTTAAATAAATTTAAGGAGGAACTGGACAGGCATTTGGAGGGAATGGTGTGATTTTTTTTTTTTTTTTTTTTTTTTGGCTGATGCTGCATAAGCTCCTACACTTGCTTTCTTGCATCATGTGCCACTACTACTACTACTACTACTACTACTACTACTACTACTACTACTTTCTCTTCCAGATACAGTAATCTATATCCAACCTGCCAAATTCTCTACTTCAAGAATTCCAAAAATCTCTTACTTCACAGTATGTACTGTACTTAGGTCTGTATTTCTACAGACTAAACAACTACTCCTGTTATCGCAATATGGCCGCCGTTATGGCGCCATTTTAGAGTGCCAAAAACAATTTAGCCTGAATAACTTCACAACTAATAGTTCTTTGTATTTCAAAGTTACCTGCTAAATCCTGATAGTACCAAACACTTTTCAGGCAAAATATCAGTCGATAACACCACAATAAACCTAATATAAGAGTGCAGTTGAATACATAGTGTCGTGCAGTGTTTTTTGGCAAGCGGCACCGGTGATTTCGCCAACACCGCATTTGAACCTCTTGTGAAGTAATACAGTACTGTCAAGGCCAGATAGCATATATCAGTATATGTTCATGTTTTCTTAGTGCGGGTTATGTTGTTCATCTGGCCGCTTAGCCTAGGGTCAGTGGAACACCACACACTAGGTTCTGTGGAACACCACACACTAGGGTCTGTGGAACACCACAGACTGCTAGTTACCGTCACTGGCACTGGGAGCCGGACCTGGTAAGTGGGAAGAGAACTTTGGCTGGCCGACCCTGGGGTTAGCCTGAGTTTACCAGGGAGGGCCAAAAAATAAAAATCTTTTTTGTAATATGAGAAGGGGTGAGAGATTCAGGAGAAGAAAGGTAAGCAGAAGAAAGAGGGCGAATTACGGTGGGCTCCCCCCTTTCTTTTCTCTTCTTCCTGAGGTGGGCTCCCCCTTTGGGTGGAGCCCACCCTACCTCATGAAGAAGAGATTGTGAGGTCAAGTGACCCACAAAGTCAGGTGTCCTAAGCATGACCCTGCATTTGAAAGGTTAAATGCCAGTCCCACTCCCAGAGGGTGTATTTAAGTGAGTTCCAACACAAGTAGGAAAATCAGATATTGTCCTACACCTTGAAGAGAAGGGGTGCCAGCAAGTGAGTGGATCCCACATTGGGCAAGGGCGCAGTGTTAGCAATTTAATCTTCTTCAGCCAAGTGTGACTTGTAGGCAATGAGCCGTGTCCCACACTGGGTAGAGGACTTGTATAATCTTCTCTTAGGGGATGAGAGGAGGCACATGGATTCATGAAGCACAAGTATTGCTTGGAGTTCTTGTGTCTGTTGAAGAAAAGTCCTGTTTGGGTTGGTGGGTTTGTAAGATAGCTTCCTTTGTGAACGTCGAGAGATTCCTGTTAGGTCAGGATAAAGATCAATGTCCTGTTGGTGTTTTCTTTGTTTCCATTCAGGATATGTTCAGTGAATTGAGTTTTGGGTTCATTATAAGATGGGGTGCGCTGAACAATTTGCTGGAGGTGAAAGTGTCGTATTTCAAATACAGTCTGGGTAAAAGTAGTGAAGGCTTTGTAGTTAGTTTGTAGTTAGTAGTTACCTAACCTAACCTTTCGTCAATTATGTAGAGTTGTTCCTGCCCACTGGGTATATTTCCAGTTGTGGTAATTATAATTGCCTTAATCGTAAGGCAATTATACATGAGGTGAATCCAGTCTTCATTGTCACCGCATGTACAGAGAGGAGAATCGGTGAGACCCAGGGCATGGCAGCTTGGCCCCAAACGATCCATGACCAGTGAGGAAGAACGAGACGTGAAGGCCTGGTGAACGAGACCACGGAGGAGGTTTTGTTATAGTTATCATAACATGTGGTAGAAACCTTTTTAGTTGTTTACCCTTTGGCAGTTTGCTCCCAAGATCTTTGCCAATGCTGGGAGAGCTTAGAGTAAATCTGTTTCATTTCGTTTTTGAATCATTAGCTAGGTCGAGTGTTATATTCAGAATGGTGGTGGGAATTCCTCTCTTTATGCGGTATGCAAGGCCGCGACGAAGAACCTCCAGGTCCAGAGGAAGAGTACCTGCTAAGACCTGCAGGGCAGGATTACTGACTGTGCGGCAAGCTCTAGTCACGGTGAATAGGATATTGCATTGAATTGTACGTAGCTTTGCTTTATTATGTGCAATGTGCAATTATGTGCACGAGGGAACCATATGGCTGCACCATTGCACACAGCTGTTAAGAAGATGGTTTTGTAAAGTAGCATGACAATCGTCCTCTTCAAACCCCGTCTGCTCTGCTAATTCTTATGATCATGGCAGTATAACGGCGTATTTTGTTGGAGAGGTAATTAAGATGAGGTAACAATGTTAATCGGGAGTCGAAGGTTGCTCCTAGTTATTTTAGTTCTGTTTTCAGTTGAAAATATCTGCCCAGAGATTTTAATTTGGGGCGGTCTTTTTTCTTGAGGGTACTCCAGCAGCCTGTAACTTTTTGGGCAGCTGGCTTGATTACTCTACTTCCTTCAAAGCGAAGGCAGCATTCCATCCTGGACCTGAGGATCATAATTTTATCCAAGTGAGATCAATCGTTATCTAGTGAGGACTCCATGGAGTTCAGTTCTTCGTCTAGGTTCTCCCAGTGCGCAGCTGAAGGAGAACAGGTTTTAGTGGATTTCTTGACTTTTTTTGGATTTTAGCGGATTTCGCTCAGCTGGAGGGGTGGAGTTGTTCCTCTTGGTGTCCACACTCGCGACCTCTGCATCAACAATAATATTACTATTATTTGGATCCCATTGCGTGGAAACGTCAGTGCCTAACTTAGCTGGTTTGTTGTTGAGCCTTTTAATCAATGCTGTGTTTGGGCAGGTGTTTTCAAGTAATTCCTCGTTGCTCGAGATGTGCCGTTCTCTGCATGAAGGGCACAATAGCACAAATATGGGAGTACTGTTTCCCCTTTGAGATTCAATTTTAGACATATTTTATTTAATTTTATTGTTGTGTATTATTACTATTTTATTTATTATTATTTATTTATTTATATTATTTAATATTATTATTATTTTTTTTTAAGTTGTTCAAAACAGCTAGAATTTATAGCCAATTAGCAGGAAGCTTTTTAATACCAACTAGAAAAATGTAGGTTCGCTAAATGAAACAATATGGTGGGGACAAATGAGACTGGCGATAAACAAGGGAAAATGTAAAATGAACAACTAGGATCTAAAATAAAGACATTGTATGTGAGGTGACAAGTTTAAAAATTTCCTGGTAGAACTCTGCTCCTAGTCAGTTTCACAGTTTACACATTTCACTGCCTCAGTGACACTATTGTTACGGCGACCGCGTGGGTTTCCATAGGGAAGATACGACGACATATTCACTTGCTTGTAAAATGACCTTCCCACCTCAAATAAAATGATAAAATGTTATCTGCAGGTAGAGGAAGCGATGCTGCATCCAAAGAAATGGTCGTCACTGTCCAGAGAATTGATAATCCAAAGTAGAATCCATATTTCATGGGAACATTCTAAACATCGTTGCAACACAGGGAATGAACATTAGCCAAACCTCGCAGTTTAATACATAGTGGACATAGTGTTTTTTGTTATGTGGTTCCCGTGGTTTCCCACAAATCCGCATTAAATACTCTGTTAACATAGCAAAGCCAGTCAGTGTGGGTTATGTGTGAGTAGTGTTTTGTTTGTGTTGTCTGACTGGCCTCTTCGTTACTGGGAGGCGCGATCACCAGGAAGGAGCCTCCCAGCATCCGTCCACTGGCACGAGGAGCCGGATCAGGGAGTAAAAGACATCTGACGGGCCGTCCACACTCTTGCAGGAGCAAGAGTGGGGAAGGCCAAGGAAAGAGCAGAGAAGAGACAGGAAAGTGGAAGACAGGCAAGATAGCGAGGATGACAGAGCGTAGGCATCCTCCCAGGTGAAACGGAGCAGGAGGAATGCTAGGTGCAGTTGTGGGAGTCCTTGAGAAAGACTGGGGGTAGGAAGAAGAGAATAGATAAAGTTCAAATTAAAGAGTCCAGGATCATCACAATGGAGAATCACGGAGCGGCATCGACACGGCTGGCTGCCATTTGCCGTTTCATGTCTGGAAGTTTCCGGTGCTGGTTATCAGTTGCTGTCTAGAGGAGGTTATCCAGGAGTAGTGTTCGGGAGATGCAGTTGATGCCAGCGACGTTGATGCCAAAGACCTCGTTGGCATAACTGGTCAGTGCACGGAAGGTATCATTAGTTTCTGGCCGAAGTGATGTAGTGTGGAGGTCTAGGAGTAGTTGGATTCTTAGATCTAAATATACGTTGCATAAGTTCATCACGTGATGTACTTATGCAACGTATAAGTGCATCACGTGATCCCAGTCGTCAGGTTCTCCGCAGGTACAGAGGGCACCCTCAACTAGGCCGACCTCTAGAAGGTGTCTCTGGAAGGACCCGTGGCCAGTTAATAGGAAGGAAGCATAGACGTTAGGGAAGAACCAAGTGGAACGTTGTTTGTTGATGTAGGTTACCTCAGGAAGGAAACGTTTAGTAGTTGCACCAGTTGTGGAGTTATTCCAGCGGGTTTGCCATAAGTTTATCAATTCTAGCCACACACGTTTATGTTCCTGTTTGATGTCCGTATCGCTACGGGTTTGAATAGTGAGGAATTCAGCTTCCTTATTCTTCTTAATTGCATTAGAGAGTCCGATAAAAGCGACGTGGAGGTCCAAAGGGAGGCGGCCTGTTAGGGCTGCAGTAGGGCAGCAGTTGATGTCGTTCTACATGCGCGGGTCGTTTGTAGTAGCATAAGTCGTTGAATTTGCTGAATTTTACGTTGAGCATGCACTAAAGTCATTCAGTGGTACCAAACTGCAGCTCCATATGTGACAATTGGTATAAATACTGCTGAGTATAAAAGGCGTTGAGTTGGTCCTTTAAGACCTCAGTCCTTGCGGGTAAAACGTGCTAACATAGTGATGTAATTTTTTATCTTTTCTTTGATAGCTTGGATATGGGGGATGAAAGTTTTCCTGTCGTCAAAATTGCTCCCAGGTACTTCACTGTTTAATGTACTTCGCAGTTTAATACAATTATGATCTAGTGTGCATACAGGAGCAATTCTTTTCAACTCAGGTCGGGAACAGGCCCACAATATCATGGGCTTTCCAACATTCGCCAGTATAATATCAAAGACTGAAGTCCCTCCAAAGACAGCAGTGGTGGAATTCAACAGTGAACTAGTCATTACATGAATTACCAGAATGTGTTCCCCCCAACATCACTTGTATTCAAGTTTCTTCTAGGGGTTTTCTTTTTATCTTGCTTCTTTATACTGCATCAGAAAATATAGAAAATGCTATACATGAGCTTGACAAAATCTGTTCTCAATATCTAAGAACCATAGATCGTTCTTAGAAAGGCATACAATTTATGCATTCAAAACCTTGCAGGAAAACCTTTTACCTTTTCTATGGTAAACGGGCAATCAAACATCGACGTTACAATGTCTAATCATTTAAACCTGTAGATAAAATACATGAGTGGGATGTAAAACCGGAATTAGTTAACAACGATCACTGTCCCATCATGTTTTGTGTTAGGATGGAGAATACTAATGAAGACTTGCCTGTGCATGACCTAAGCATGTTCTGCATGAAAAAATTAGATGGGATAAATTTAGTGCTTTTCTAAGAACGATCTCTGGTTCGCAGGACTTAGTGGAACTAAACCTCACCGCTCTTGAGTATGTTAACTTTGTACAGTGCCATTTATTTATTGCAATGTCGCACTCCACCAAGGGAAAGCAGATTAAAAAACCTTCGGTCCCATGGTGGACACCAGATTTCACTTTGAGAGTTCAAGTATAGGACGCGAGAAATGACTACCAACCAGGGAGGAACTTTTGGGAACAAGATGTACAACAGCTTAAAGATGATTATAGGTGAGAACAAAAGCATCATTTTAACGCAGCCATCTACCAAAGTAGTTAAATTAATTAATTAAATTAGCATCGTTTTGGTTATATCTCATATTGTGACTTCACAACGAGCTGCCATGGTATTGATCTACCTCAAATAAATAACACTTCACCAGTGGAGAAGCCTACTGTCATTTTTTCTCAGTGGAAACCACTACCCAGACGGCACCTTTAAGAGCCTGGAGCGCAACAACCTGAAATCTTTTGTCCAAGATGAAGGTTACCAAATTATTCATGACAGAGATCGAACGCATGCAGTTAATTAGTAAGAAATTAATCCTCTCTGAATTTGTAGCACAAGTTAAGGACCCATTTATGGTTGTACTATTCATAGTTGGTCTTTAGTCTTACATTCTCTAGGGCTCTAATATACACTTGACATTTTGGATCTCTGAACGAATGGTCAAAATTCCTCTTTAATTTCTTATAGTTGGGACAAACAGGCGGTTTGTCCTTGTTTTGACAATCATCGAGATTATGACCAACATGGCCACAATGTCCACAGACGCGGGCGGAATGCCCGTAGCCCAGACACCTGAAACATCGAGGCACGATCGTAAAGTCTCTAACACCATGTGAATTTCAACCCAGATAAATTCTTCTAGCATTATGAAGAGCTTTCCTGATCTGACCAGAAACTTCAAGAATTCAATTGACACAATTTTACCAGGTTTGGGATGAATAGGAAATCGTGGTCTAATTTGTTCTTTAAATTCCTGCTGCGAAAAGCACAGGTCTTGTAAATTTTAATAATAAAGATTTTCCAGAAGATTCTCGCGCTTAACATCTTTACGGACATCAAAAGTGACAATAGTTGGACTAAATTTCCTAGGAGTTTCAAACAGTAAACCACAATCTTTAAGTTTGTACACTGTTTGATTTTATCAAGATCCATAGAAGAAGCTGTTTCAATTAAAACAACGTTAGCTATAATCTCTCTCATAGAACGAATTTTAACATCTCTAAATTCAGGGAAAGCTTAGTTTTAACTTCCTGTCTAACTTCTTCACTATTGGCAAATGAGCTATTCTTCACAGCCATAATAAGTAGAAGAAAATCTTTATTGTACAGTAAAGATACAGATACAATATTGTGCCCGCCACAGCCAGGAGGCCAGGGGCTTGTCAATGATATGGGGTAATATAAAAATATGTACAGTATAAAAATTTGTACAGTATAAAAGATAACATAACAATTAAAAACGTAGCATTAATCATTCAATAGATATGAGTATGTATATAGTTGTGAGGCAGACAGTACACCTAGGTATGTTCACGTTCATATGTACAAAGCACATATTTAAGCATATTCACACAAGTCACAATATTTCACAGTGCCAAATTGATGTTCGGTATTGCATTTTCTTGTGAAACAGTTCGTCGATGTGCCTGCGACGTGCCGTTCTGCGCCTCATAGCAGATAGCAGGCGGAGGTATCGGTATGAGTCGACATCAGGGGCCAAACAAAAGGGGAACAAGTTCGGCCAACGAGCGCCTGTAATTGCGATCAGAAGCGAATTTCTGGAGGTCAACTCTGATCAAAGTATTACATGTTGTTGAGCAGGCGGTTTAGAATACCCGCTATGGGGAGCAGAAGGCATATACAGGCTAGTAGGCTGAGCATAAGTAAGAGAGCGATTAACAGGGGCTTGCACAGTTTTAAACATACCATCAATTTGAGGCGCCACAAAGGCAGCACCGATTAACAGGGGCTTGCACAGTTTTAAACGTATCATTATTTTGAGGCGAAAGCAAAGGCAGGAGAGAGGCACTCTCCTGAAATCCAAACCTCAAGGTTTCATTTTCAGTAATAACGTTGGGAAGCAATTGTTCCATAGCCGTCCAAGTATCTCTAATATCAGCAATTGTGGTCTTAGTCAAATGACCGCCCTCACCCACAATGTCTGTGATGGCAGTTCTAAGGGCAAAAACTTGATCTGTGAAAGTTCCAAGGTGGGCAGAAGAAGACCGATCAGTCAACTGATGGCAGTTACCTAGTAATAGAGAGGTCTCAGGCAATGAGACATCATAGTTTCGGATAGTACCATGGTTAAGTCAAACCAAGTCCCCCCTTAGGAACATCAGCATCTACAGAAGCTGCAGGATAAACACTTGAATCCCATGCCACAAGTCCCCCCTTAGGAACATCAGCATCTACAGAAGCTGCAGGATAAACACTTGAATCCCATGCCACCTGTGAAGGTCGGTGAGGAGAATTCCTTGACAGATTGATACATATTTAAACAATCCTAGAACAGCGATAGAGACAAAAGTAGGTCCAACGCACAAAAACAGTAAAACCTGAAAGCTATATCGTCGATTACATTGAACGTATCCTCAGCGGGGGAATGATATCCACACAGAAAAACCAAGTGATATCAGATCACAAAGATATATTACAAAGGCAGTTGCCTCAGCGGGGGGGAACCCATAGCCACACAATGCAAAATAATTATATACACTATATACAGGGTGATTCACTACCAATGCAACAAACTTGCAGGAGGTGTAGGGGGGGAACAAAGACGAATCAGAATCACATAGCATTGCATGGTCCGAAATGCCTTTGTTATGCGGTAGAGGAAGTTGAACGGGTGGTCGCGTGAACAGCGATCCCGCCGGAAGTCAGCATTTGCGAACCGGTTCCAGAGGCAGTAGGATGGACGAGTATTCAAACGTTGAACTAGTTGACATGCACCTCACGTATGGAGCTGCAGACTGTAATGGCCGCGCCACTCTGCGCTTGTACCAGGAATGTTTCCCGCACATGCGTGCTCCTCATCATATGGTTTTCGCACGTGTGCACAGAAGGTTATGTGAGACTGGTTGTTTCACGAGAGGTACCATGAATCGAGAGCGAACGACGAGGACGCCAGACAATGAGGAGAATGTCCTACATTTTAAAGAAGGCAATCCGAGTAGGAGTACTCGAGCGATAGGCCAACAATTGGGTATTTCGCAATCCACTGTATGGTGGATACTGTCAAAAACCAAATGAGGTCATACCATCTGCAACGCGTCCAATCATTGGAGCCTGCGGATTATCCACTCCGGAGGACTTTTGCTACTTGGTTTCTTCAACAGAAACGGTTTGCAAATGCTGACTTGCAGCGTGATCACTGTTCACGCGACCTCCCGTTCAAAGTCCTCTACTGCATGACGAAGGCATTTCGGACCCTGCAATGCTATGTGATTCCGATTCGTCTTTGTGCCCCCTACACCTCCTGCAAGTAAGTCTCACTGGTAGTGAATAACCCTGTACATGCAATAGAGGCAGCAAAAATAATAACCTATTTTCAAGATTTTCAAACCAGCAACCGAAACACCAGGGGTACCACAAAAATTTGCAAATTTAAGAAAATTAGTTCTTTACTTATGTAAATTTTTCCAAGATTTTTAGGCCAATAGGCCAGAGAGACTGTCAAAACCAACTCAGATGACAGCCCAAAAGAGCCCGAAACAGGATTTGTATGACTTTTAAGAGTTGAGCAGGCGAACAGGCCTAAATCTAAAAGTAAGCAAGAGTTATGCAAACAAGCAAAGCCAGGGGATTGGCTAACTAAAAGGAGTATATATACTGCATTTCAAATAATAGGAACACTCAATAGAAAGATAGTAACCGCTATAAGACATAACCAAAACATATAAGTAATTAATCAAGGCATGTAAGCACCAATAAAATTTCATCATGACATCATTAAACGAAATGGCAGATTACATAAAAAATCCCTCCAAAATATTCTGCCAAATACTCTGATTTGTCCAAATATTGGGGAAGACAATATGGCTGCCCAAGAACAACAAGCTACATGTTAAGCTACAGCCAACAGTTATTTTTAAAAATAAAACTGCCTGACTATTGTCCTTAATTGATAAAAAATGGGGGTGGGTTGTGTGTGGGAACACAACCGCAATCGTTTAAAGCGTGAATTCGTCTTTGCGTTATTAGAGGAAGGGTAAGATGAAAACGAATAAAGTCTTGGTGGTTATAAGTGAAGTATAATTTTATTTATCGAAGGCCGATGACAGTAGAAGTAAGATTCATATGGCATAGTATTTACATCGATGATTCTTACAAAGGTTAAAGCTATACAAGTGTTGCCCAGATTAGTGGGAGATGTAGAAATGTACTTCAAGTTGAACTCACGTTGAACTTTTGAATTTTTCTTTCCAATTATATACGTTTCATACTTTTCTGTTCATATTTCGTTTGCAATTTTTTCGACATTATGAAAATTTTCTTCAACTCAGCACACTTATTGGCTTATAATTTTACAAATTTTATTTTATCGGTTCTTATTGCTAAATAATACTGTAGATTCTGTTATTCTCTACAAATCGACTCCAATTTCAACGTCCTATCTCTTCACAATCCAATGTTAGATTGCCCAAAGGCCACGCAGCGTCGCCATTTTCAGTGTTCACGTGCAAGCGTTACCCTTTCCCCACTCACCGCTGCAGATATCCGTCTTCTCTTTATGTCCGTATCTGAAATGGTGCATTTTAGATACGGATATAAACCCTCTATCCAACAAAATTTAAATCATTAGATTATCATTTATAGTTTACGAGATATAAGCGCAAAATTTTCCCTTTTTTTTTTTTTTTGGTCATTAGAGTTTTCGTAGAGAACCCCTTTACCGGACCGAATTTAAAGACACATTCACGTCACAAAGTGTCCCATCTTTAACGTTCAACCAAAGCCCGCTCTGAACTGTCAACACTAAAAAACGCATCAGTGCGCTCGCCACAACCTCATAATGAACGGACTACCACTAGTAATTGGGTGGGTAGGCAGGAAAGCATGAAAATACACTAAAAAAGATATATTCGGGAGAACGATAGAAACGCGTCATTACACCAAAACAGAACTGTGTTGGATGACTTACAAAACTGTGCAAAACTAAATAAGTTGGAAATATCTGTAAATAAAACCAACTTTATGGTTTTTAATTCACATTTTAATTGTGGCCGACCGCCTAAAGTATTATTGGAAGGAACACAATTACCCTATTTTTCCAACAAGCAGTTTGGTACCGTTTTGTATGATAGGCTGGGTTTCCAGATCCATGTAAATAAATTTAAGAAAAAAATTAAGAAATTTACTGTGGCAATTATCCGGCTTTTCCCTAAAGAATGGGGCTTAGGGAAAAAAGTGTTATATTTATATTACAAGGGAATTTTCATTCCCATTATCAAAATTAATATCACTTCAGAGATATCTGTTAGTGACCATCATAAGTGCCCCCAGAACAATATCAAATAACGTCCTACAAGTGCTGGCAGGAATTATACCTCTGGACCTCTATATGCAACATCGAGGAATTGCTAACAAATTAAAAAAGGGGATTTCTGTAATTTGTCTAGATATTGTCTCTGATCCAGATAACAAATTTAAACAGGAATAACCAAGATTTGGAATTTATTCATGGAGGAAAGGCAGAGAAGATGGGCCTCAAGTGTATTCGGGGAAGTTACTAAAAATTTATTCCGCGGGTTCAATTTGCAGCTAAAGGAATAGGGTTTCATTGGTTTCACCTTTCAACGTTTATTTCTTTCTTGTTATCAGGGCATGGTTCCCTTAGATCTAAGTTATGTGAAAAAGGGCTGGAGCCAGACCCTTTGTGCAATTGCGGACAGAACAAAATATGATTGAACTAGCTGTTACATTGCATACAATACGACAATATTAGAGCTACCTTACTATACAACATACCCAATCTAGATGAAAACAAATTGCACCTTTTGGTTGATGTCCCGAAAGATTTGGTGTTCTCCAGAACTTCTCCTTCTTGGTATTTACCAGGAGGGAACTTAGAGCAGCTTTGTTAAGAAACGAGTAGGTTTTATGCATATAATCTATTTGATATGTTAGAAAATTGATATACAATATTCACATTGATTTACCTTAGTAGGGGTAGCAAATTTGTGTTTATTGCTGCCTTAATCATATTCTCAGCACAAGGTCCAGTCAATCCTTCCCTATCTCTTCCATCATGCAGTATGATTGATGACTTTTGAGGTTATGATGAACATCGTGGCGAGATCCAATATTCCTTACATTTGGAGGGTACAGCTCTAAAACGGTGTTCGCAGGACGGCCGCGAGTTAGTAAACCGGACCGAACCTATTGATAACTCTCTAGGAGGCTTCCGGATCAGCTAGTGTATAATCTTGCTACCTGTACTCTGCCAGATAGTGATTGGAGGGAGTCCGAGTATTGTGTATGTGGGGAGCATTGTCGAGGCCACGTTATGTCAAGGATCTGGGTATATTCTTACCATGTGTACGATACACCCAAAAATTTAATTACTTCATACAGCATGCCGAATAACGTTTTCTTAAAATTGAATACACCATGAATTGTCAAACTAATAGAGCAAGCTTATCTGCGAAAAGATCTAAACCACCCAAGAACTTCCTAATTCATTACACAAATATTCGTGGCCTCAATTATAATCTCTCTCTCACGATGTCCATTTCCACTTGCAGTCAAACAAACCCCATGTACTTATCCTGACAGAATCTCAGTTACCGGTTGATTCAACTACTGCTCATCTCAGATGCCCAAATTATTCGCTGTATGATTCCTTTCGCCTCAAAGGTGCTATTTCTCCATATGTCCGTTCTGACATTCCCTGTCAGAGACTTGGCAATTAGGAATCTCCTCTCTTTGTTCTTCTCTGGCTTAAAATCTCTCTACCTCATTGTGCCAAATTGATCTGTTGTCTCTACCGTTCTCCCAACTCCACTTGGTGATTTTAATGTTCACAACTCCAGCTGGCTTCCGTTTCTAGTCACACCGACCCAGCTGGTTGAAATGCTGAGGCTTTTGCAATTACTAATGACCTTGTACAGATTGTTCATTTACCTACAAGAATACTGGACAAACCTAATCATATAGCCAATACGCTTGATATTTTTCTCACAAACCACCCTTCTAAGTACGCAGTCGAAGTGAGAGGTCCTTTAGGCACTTCAGATCACAACTTGGTGATTGTCTCTTCTCCAATGTAACCTTTATCTCATGGCTATTCCCAATCTCGTGTTGTTTGGCCTTACAAGAATGCAAAATGGGATGATCTGGGAATCATCTTTTATTCTTTTGCTTGATGGGATTACTGTTTCAAAACTTCTAATGTCAACGTTTGCTCAGATCATGTGAGTGAAATTATTCTTGCAGGAATGGAATCCTTTATCCCACACTCCACTTTAAAATCTCATCCTTTATCTAAACCATGGTTTTCCAATAAATGTGCTAAGGCTGTTCAAGAGAAGAATGTTGCATATCGCAATTGGCTTGTTTCTAATTCTTCAGTTTCATTTTCTGCATACACCAAAGCTAGCAACAATTATAAAGCAGTTATTAATCAATCCAAACTAGAGTTTGAACAGGCTAAGAGTAGAAAATTTAGTTCTTGCCCCAATGGTAGCCTAGCATTCGGGTCTCTTGCCAAAGCTATTGGCCGTAACTTTTGCCCATCTCTGCTCCCATCTCTGTCCAAACCAGATGGTTCTGTTGTCACTTCAGCCAAGGATAAAGCTGACCTGCTAGCATCCCATTTTTCTTCCAGCTCATGCATTAATGATCTTGGTAAAACACCTCCCACCATTCCCAACACGCTCAATTCAATGCTTCCTGTGGTCTTCCGTCAAAAGGATGTCATAAGGATTTTGACGAATCTTGATGCTAAGAAATCTCCAATCCCGATGGTATTTCTCCACTTGTTCTCAAAACCCGTGCTCCTGAACTTACTTCTATTCTTCGCCGCCGTTTTTCACTTTCTTATTCCAAAGGTGTTTTTCCTTCTGCTTGGAAATTTGCTCATATCCAGCCCGTTCTTAAAAGGGTGACAAATCCCTCCCATCCAATTATCGTCGCATTGCAATTACTTCTACTCTTTCTAAAGTAATGGAGAAATCAATTAACTGACAACTCCTAAACTACCTAGAAACCTTCCGTCTGATCAACGATCGCCAGTATGTGTTCCGTCAGTGTCGATCCACTGGTGATATTCTCGATTATGTTACCCATTTATGTACTAATTCAATGGAAAGTTTCTGTGAAACACAAGTAGTTGCTCTTGACATCTCAAAGACTTTCGATCGTGCTTGGCAGAAAGGTCTTCTAAACAAGCTTCCATCTTATGGTTTGCCAACTGTTTTTAATAATCGGTTATCCAGTTTTCTCTCTGATCGCTCACTGAGCGTGATCAGAGAGAAAGATAGCGCTCATGATCTAGATAGCGCTCTGTCTTCTAACTTCTCCACTAATGCCGGTGACCCCCAAGGTTCAGTTCTTTCCCCCACTCTTTTCCTCTTGTATATTAATGACCTCCTTCCATTGACTGGAAATCCTATCCATATTTTTGCCGATGATAGCATATTGCATTCCACTTTCCACTTTGAGAATCCTTGTCCTGCTGAATCAGCTTCAACTTCTCAAAAATGTGCTACCAATTCCTTAAATGCCGGTCTTCAGGTAATTCTCCAGTGGGGCAAAGACAACTTAGTTGATTTCAACATTTCTAAAATTCAGCCTTATCTTATATCTAGCAAAAAAGGATTCTTCTGCTCCTATGCTTAACTTTAGTGACACTCCGATTTCTAGGCAAAATGATATATCTCTTTTGGGGATTACCCTGACTTCTAATCACTCTTGGCACAAGCACATTACAAATATTGCTTCCTCTGCATCTAAAAAACTTGGTTTTCTCTTTCGCTCTCGGCGTTACTTTTCTTCCAAACAGCTGCTCACTCTGTATAAATCGGAAATCTGCCCTGCCATGGAATTTTCTTCCCCCATCTGGGGTGGCGCCCCTAAAACCTCTCTCAGGCTTCTTGATTCCATTCAGAAGAGGGCAGTTCGGTTAATTAATGATTCTTCTCTAACAGTGTCTCTCCACTCGCTGTCTCATAGATGTTCTGTTTTGCTGCATGCCTCTTCTACAGATACTACCATGGGCAGTGTTCTTCTGAATTGGCTTCTATAATGCCCGCTCTCTCTTTGAAAACAGTCCGAACATGTGCCGCCACCAGCCAACATTAATTTTCTGTCCATCTTCAAACTCACAGAACCAACTTTTCATCTTCCTCACATATTCATTCAACTGCGTTTTCTGGAACAACCTTCCTTCACACGTATTTCCTGAAATTTACAGTCTTCAGAAGTTCAAGTCCAATGTCAACAAATATCTTCTTTCGTCTTCTCAACCTCTCACCCAAGCACGGTACTAAGCACCATCGGTTCTACCACCTCTCGGGTTTGGGGTTTACACAAAAAAAAAAGTAAGTATAGATAGAAGAAATTTGTAATTCGGTCAATTTAGAGCGTGAAATTGGCAATTTATTTTCCTTTACCTTAGGATCTTTGGTCTTCGGCTGTTCGATGAATATATGAGGTAATATTCATTTTCTGAATCAACTAGTCTTCTGCAGTTTTATTCTGTGGATCTCGAAATCTAAATATAAACTTTTACAGAATTAGCTTACGTGTTTTTCTGGACTGTTGATGTGAACCAGGATAAATACCTCACTGCTACAGCCAGTACAATGGAAATCATACCTGTTATAGCTTTTCATGGTAAAATTATACATATATGTTTATGTAATTGGTACGAAAGTTTAAGAATTGGACCAAATTTGGTCTGCAGTTAACCGTCAGTAACTTCACTTTCACATCTGTATGATCTCAAACTTTTAACTAGCAGTATATAAAGGAAACGTTTAATTTTCTGGGTGTTTCTGGCTCTCCCTCTGACAAATAGTTCCTGAACGGACTACCACTAGTAATTGGGTGGGTAGGCAATGGGTAGGTTGGGTGGGTGAGTTATGGAATTTAAAATATTAACATTCTGGAGAGTAATGGTCTTTGGAAAATTTGTTTTTCCTAGAATAACTTGACCGAGTTGTGACTGTCATCTGGTATCAAAATTTTACAGATTATGTACAGTATCGTTCCTCTTTCCATTGTGGATGAATATTTGAAGTTCAATTTCAAGGAGCATGGCCAGTGTGCTTTGGTGTATCATGGATCAGAAAAAGGGTTTTAACATTTAATTGCCAATGAGGATGAAAATTTCAATCTTTAACTTTATATGGCATTTTGTGCTCCAGAAGGTCTATGGACTTTGAATTTGTGGTTAATGACAAATAGTTCCTGAACTATTTGTCATTGTCGTTAATAATCCGATTTGTCATGTAATGTATGACAAATCGGATTATTAACGTGTTCTACATAAACTGTGACATTGGCAATTGAAAAACTTCCATGGTCACGTTTTAGTGGTTAAATACTGGTAGGAACCAGCGATCAGACAGAAGAAGTATAGCTTGAATGAACAATTATTTGAGGATAATGAAGATTGTGAAGACTTCCAGAAAATGCCTGTCGGACTATTTAGGCAAAGGGTAGTGGTCTCATTGAGGCTGCTGCTCGCAGCGACGGGATCTAATCGAAGGGTAAGACAAATTGTCAACAGTTAAACCGACAAACTGTCAAGATGAGTTTAGTGCAAAAGCACCTTTTGTTTGGGTTTGTTTTTGGTTCTTACGTACTTAATTTTTTTTGTCTCAAATACGATGAGAATATTTTGGTTTTTAACTAAAATTACCTAAAATTAACTTAATGGTCTTAACTTAACTATATTGTTTGCTCAAAAGTAATGAGCTTTTGTGCAGTGATTTTGCCGCTAGTCTAGTTATTTTTTTAAATTTTTTTAACATTGGTTTTTTTATTTATTTTTTTATTATTGTTTTTATTTTTTTATTTTGTTTTGTTTTTTGTTATTATTGTTTTTATTTTTTATTTTGTTCTGCTTTTTGTTATTATTGTTTTAATCATTATTATTTTTATTATTTTTAATTAATTTAATTTTATTTTTTTTTTAATTTTTAATTAATTTAATTTTATTTTATTATTTTAATTATTTTAATTTAGGTTTATTATTCTTATTTTAATTAATTTAATTTAATTTTATTATTTTAATTTTTAATTATTTTAATTTAATTTTATTATTCTTATTTTAATTCATTTTATTTTATTTTTTATTTTTATTTTTTTTTGCTAGCTCCCAAGTATATGCAACTGGGAGTGGGATTGTTGCCAACTGCCGGTTTTTCTATATAAGGCAGGTGCAGGATTTTAGTCACTGAGCACTGACAGTGAATAATGGACCAGAACCTGACTCCTCGGGCTTGGGATGGGCATTAGGTGGCAGCTGGCCAAGTGTTGGCTGCTCCCTAGTACGAAGCCTGACACATAACACACACAATACTAACACACGTACATCAACACATTTTTCATGCCGTTTCAGCGGTTTTGCTCTGTCGCAGGTGATCGAGGTGGAGATGGGAATTTGTCTAGATGGCATCCTGACTCAAGAACATTAAAAATATATATGACAATGTGTGTAATATGAATTAATTTGTATTGTATAATACTTGTTCCGTCCTCACCCTACTTATTGGTTTTCTTCAGTTAGGTTCTGAACATGACATGTAATTAATTTAATTTGTCATTTATATAGATGATATTATGTTATTGTTAATTATTATTTTTGTTTGTTATCATATAGTATGATGCTATTGCATAATACTATTTTTGCTTAATCTTGTTTGTTCTAGTTGACCTCCTTGGATTTGAAATCATGTATTTCTTCGTCTACTGACCTGTAATTAATGCTGTACATTAATGAGGTTATTGTTTTGTGTTAGGTGATTTGTTTTGTGGGGTGAGGTTGGCAAATATATGTTTCCACTCTCCATATCCTCTTTTTTTCTTTACTAAGTTTATTTTTGTCTTCCTTTTATGATGAATCCATCTGTGATTCCTCACCATTTTGTTCTTCACCAACCGTTCCAGTTCCCATAATTCTCCCTATCCTTTTTCTTCTATTCCCATTCATTTGGGTTTCCTAAGTAAGTGTGTGCCAGATGATTAGTAGATCCTGGCAGGGATGGAAGGTGAGACACAGGGACCGGGTGTATCCGTTTCTCGTCTACTGAGAACCAACTACCGGTCATTACACAACAGCAAAACTAACACTGCAAATTCACTCTATAGCAGTCTACATAAAAATTGCCAGCTTTGGCGTTTTAGCTCCACCACAAGATGAATAGCAGCGGCTAATGGGGATAACCCTGGATTCGCTTCTGAACACTTGAATATTTTAACTTGTAGTCCCGTGACTGGCGATCGGCCTGTAGTCCATCTCTAGACAGGAGTATCTATAAAAATTATGGACATTGAGAATACTCCTGTTATGGACCTTAAAAAAAAAAAAAGTTAAATCTTTGGGCAAAGTTTAATGAGATTTGACAGGCCAGATGGCTGGAAAGTGAGACTGGAAAACTACAAAAAAATTTATCGGAAATGTTATGTTTGCACAAGACAATAAGGGGATGGCATAGTTCTATAATTCAATGACTATGTTCTACGTTATAACTGGTCATGGGTCCCTAAATGAACAACTTTTCAACTTTAGATTGGTTGCACTGCAAAGTTGAAAATATTGGCGGCACGTGCTGTTTTATTCACCAGCCTATCATGAAGAAAGGGCTGATATATGTAGTTTCATCCCTAGTGTCAATTAAGACAATGATTTTGTTTATGTTGAGAATGCTAACATTTTGAAGCTCTGGAGAAATTTTCTGATCAAGTGTTTAAGCAAAAATTGACTTTTGTAAGTAATAGCACCTGACACACCTACTGCCTTAGATGACTTCAACTGTAGCAATGTTTACTTTTTATTGTGGCCGAGTATTTGTATTGTCACAGCCTTTGACCAGCATTTACTCGTTCAATTGGATGATTTTAAACCTTTGTAAGATTAAGCTAATATTTGCTGAATTATATGGTGGTACTAATTTTTTCTCAAATTTAAAATATTTCTTGTCAGTTCTAATTGTACATATTTGTATATTGACTAATGATAACATCTTGCCTTGCCTTCTTTTGCCATGTGCTGGGTAAACTTTGTGGCCTAATTTATTTGTCTATAAGCATAAACGGGGCTTAGAGGGAAACAGGCATTCTGTGTCAGACATTCAGTCTAAAACACTGATGGATCCAATATCTTTCTATTTCTGAAGATTTAGGAGAAGTCCGGTTGGCCTGCCTCCATAAAATCCACTCATGCACACCTTCTTGATGGTAAGCTCTGTTATCACTTAGGTGGCAATGAATGTGTAGAGTGGTTCTCTTCAGGATGCCTATTTAGAGTAAAGAGGAAAAGACCAAACCCTCCAGCACATGAGAGCACGACGAAACAAATGGCTCTCATTCCCCAGCGGCTCTCCCTCCCCCTCTTACGGCAGCGAGAGGTTCATAGTGGAAGCAGAAGGTGCTAAGAATCTCTTGGTATGACCAGGCTGCCTTGCACGGAAACTGAACTTCGCGTGTTACAACGTTAGATCCCTCATCGGTGTAGTCAAAATATTAGAGCTGAAAATGCCATTAGAAAATGTGAATTGGAAAAGCATCGGTTGGGCTGAAACAAGAAGAAGAAATGAATCACTTATAAGTTTATCAAGTGGAAATCTGCTGTACGCCAATGGAAACAGTGAAATGAACGAAGGTGGAGTTGATTTTCTGGTCCATAAAGTTAAAAAAAAAACGTTTTGGGATTCAAACGTTCATCATCAAGAGTGTCAACATTACTGCTGATTATTTAAAAGAGGTATAAGCTAAAGGTTATAATGATTTATGCACCGACATTGAGCCTTGACGATGAAGGAGTTGAAGAAATATACACTGAAATTGAGAATCTTCTAGATGAGCAGAAAACCCACTACACTGTCATTACAGGCGACATCAACGCTACGTTTGGAAAGAGACGAAACAATGCAGAAAGGGAAACTATAGGAAATTTTGGAATTGGTGAAAGAAATGAAAGGGGTGAAAAACCTGGAGAATTTGCAAAATCTTGAGGATTGTAAGTAATGAACACTTTTTTCCAAGAAAAGAATGAACAGAAAGTGGACATGGAAGAGCGCAAATGGATTACCATCTAATGAAATCGACTTCATCCTCACTAACAGAAGATGTATCATCAATGATGTTACTCTCCTGAACAAGGTAAATTTTGGAAGTGATCACAGAATGGTGAGATGCACACTTCGTAAAGATGTAAGAAAAGAAAAGAAAAAAAAAAACTGACTCGAGTAAATAACACGAAAATCTTTTAGATAACAGAAGAGCAGAAAAAGCACGATGTACTGGAACTTAAGAACAGGTTTAAGCTTCTGCAGACTGTTCAGGACCAAGATATCAACGAGGAATACTTCAAGTTTCTGAAAGTAATAAAGCCCGAGAAACCTATTGGTAAAAAGAAATCCAAAGAAGAAAAATTAGTCAAGAAACACTTGTCATGATGAACCGAAGAGGACAAATGAAGAGAAAGGCAAACACTGATGAGGATAAAATTGAGTATACTGAGTTATGCAAGGCGATTAGAAAGAGACTGAGAGAGGAGGTTTAATACTAGAAAATTAGAAGTGTTAAGTGAAAACAATGGATTTATATCAGCAGCTATGAGCAGTAATACAGAAATACAAATGTTACTGACACTGAATAATAGCAATGGTGTACTTATAAATAGCAGAGAAGGCATAATTAAAATAGCAGAGAAGGCATAATTAAAATAGCAGAGAAGGCATAATTAAAATAGCAGAGAAGGCATAATTAAAATAGCAAAGAAGGCATAATTAAAATAGCAGAAGACAACTATAGAGAATTATACAAGGAGCAAGTGATCGATGCCAGCACTGGTGAAGATGGATCACAAATTAGTAACACATACGACATGTTGTTTATTATTTGAGTTTTAGGAGCATCAGCAACTAAGGCCATATTACTATTGCTCTGGGAATATGCGGTGGTCATTCCCTGACCTTTCCGCATCCTCCGTATTTGGTGGTGACGGCCTCGAACCCCGGTCAAATCAAGGAGCGTGCGCTACGCACTGATGCTCCTTCCCACCAGGCTACAGAGGCGCCTCAAATACGACAAACCCGATATCCTTCCTGATGGGGTAGATCATGCGTTGAAGAAAAAGAAGAACCAGAAAATCCCAGGGGAACACGAAGTTACTGTAGAGTTGTTAAAATTGGGAGGAAAAAACATGACACAAAAACTGGCAAAACCCTTCACAAAATGCATTACAAAACGTGTGACGCCAACGAGTGTAATAATGCAATCATACTTTTGGTGCATAAGAAAGGAGATAAATCAGAAATTGGAAATTATAGATCAATTAGCCTGTTATCTCAAGCTAATTGGTCATTACTAACAGATTAGAAAGAATACCTGATGATAATCAACCGAAAGAGCCAGCTGGCTTCAGAATTCTCCAAATATGGATCACCTTCACATAATATCACAGCTAATGGAGTAAGCACATGAAAATAAAACACCGTTATGCCTGGCATTTTTGGATTATGAAAAAGGCATTTGATTCCATACAGCATATCGCAATGGTTCGGGCACTGGAAAGAGAAGGCAAGGAATAGATACCCCATATATTATGATTTTGAAGAAAAAATATGAGAACGCTACCTTCTTTTTTAGACTAGAGGAAGACAGTAGCAAATTTAAAATTGAGAGAGGAGTTTGACAAGCAGACACGATATATATCCGAAGTTGTTTACTGCTGCCCTTGAGGAAGTTTTCAGAAAATTACACTGGTCGCCGAAAGGAGTCAATGTGAATGGAGAGTACCTAAACCATTTACCATTAGCAGATGACATTGCGGTCATAAGCCACGATCCCAAAGAAATAGAGGAAAATATTAATGAGTTATGTAGTGTTAGTAAGAATTTTGGGCTAAAGATGAATATGTCTAAAACATGAATAATGATGAACAATTATGACACAGAAAGGGATATAATGATTGAAGGAGCAGTAATTGAAAAGGTGAAGTCATATACTTACCTGGGACAAGTCATTAGCTGTAATAATGACAAATGGCTGGAAATCAAGAGAAGAATAAATTTTGGATGGATAGCATTCAGGAAATATAGTCACATACTGAAGAGCAATATCCCAGTTTGTCTGAAACGTAAAATAATGAATCAATGTATACTCCCCACCATGACTTATGGAAGTGAAACTTGGGCACTCACCAAAAGAATGGAAGAGAAGCTGAGAACCACAAAGCGAAGAATGGAACGAATTATATTGGGAATCAGACGGTTAGATAAGGAGAGAAACACATGTATTACGCAGAAAACTCTAGTAAAGGACATTCTTATCAAAACTAAAGAACTAAAATGGTCTTGGGAAGGACACACAGCCGAAGACATGATAACAGATGGAGTAACAAAATAACAGATTGTTACCCAAGAGGAGCCAAAAGAAAACCTGGAAGACAACAGCGGGATGGACAGATGACCTTCATGAGTTTGTGGGTAGTAAATGGATGACCATTGTACAAGACAGAAGGAACTGGAAAGTTGCTGGAGAGGCCTTCATCCTGGAGTGGATTGAAAATGGCTGATGATTATGATGAAGCATAAACAGAGTATTTCTGAATATTTTAATTATGCCCTCAAGCGGGAACTTTAGGAAAAACAGGAATTTAGTTTTGAGAGTAATATTACTCCTCTAACAAAGTCCCATTCTTCTAAGCCAATTTATAACCTGCCTGAAGGTTCTAAATTATGTGCAGTTAGAAATAATGATTGCAGCGCCTACAATTACCTGTCTGAGGCTAGAAAATTGATGGCAGTCATTCTGTGGAATTTGAAATAATGATTTCTACTGTTGATATTTTAGGCATCAATAGGTGCTTGTATGTTAAAACTTCAATGAAAGCGTGGGAAACGTTCTGGGTAAACACCTTGAACGGAGAATACAAGTTTTATAAAACACTTTAATCTCTGACCATTCAGATGAAATATTGATGTGTTCTGTGTTTGTTTTTAGCAGGGATCTCCGGAGACGACGCACTTATTGAATTTAAATGTTTTTTTTTATTAATCTTGTTTAAAATATTTATAAATTTTGAATTAACAGGAAATTGTAACACATTGTTCATGGAAGTAAACTTCTTTATTCTGAATGTATATAGCAGTTTATAGGTACATCTATGGGACTATTAAGGTTATGGCTGATTTTAGGAATTTAATGGGTCGAATTTAAAACATATTAATGGATAAAAGTAAGAAATCTTCCGTGTTTTGGGTTAGTCCAAGTTTCTTTGTTGCATATTTAAATCAAATTTTTGTTTGCACTTTGATCATCTGATGTTCTCCCTTGATGTTCTCCCTAGTTAAACCCAGAGTTATCTTGAAAAAATATATGTTTATTTTTATTAGTATTTTTTTTTAGATTATTCTAGTTTCAATTTAAATACGTTTAGCTTACACTATTTCAGATAGAGACTGCAATGCCTTGGCCTCCTCTGGGTTCTGGGGAAGAATTTACTTTTTAATCTAAAAATATATAGGACTGGCTATTGATAGATGTGTATTATTGTTTAGAGGTGTTCTCACACTAGATTTTTTAAATTAATTAATTTCTTTATTTCTTTCATTTTCTCTATTTTATTTTTATTATTATTTTTTTTATTCTGCCGGTTGGGCAGCCTGTGGAAATAATTGCATCAATTTTTATTGCACTACTTGCAATGGATGCATTCCTAGGCCGGGCTCTGTGGCTTAGGGACGGGCTCCAGAAAGCGACTGCTCAGGAGCCAGCAGTTCCCTGGTAGCGTACAGGCCTTAAACAACATAACTTAAAAAAATACATCATCATTTTCATCTCACAACGTATTCACAGAACACTTACGAAACACAAGTTTAGCGAGAGCCAAAGAAGTGTTGTTAAAATTTTATTACATATTGCCCACTGTGCATCTGGAGCATCTTTATTTCCAACACTCGTAAAGCTGCCATTCAAATAACTCTCATCAGGAAGCAACAGGAAGCAAATAACAAAAGACCAAAACTTTCGTTTTGGTCTTTTGTTATTTGCTTCCTGTTTTTTCTCTTCGGATTTCTGGGGACATACCGCTGCAATTGCTCATCCTCAGTTGGAAGTGTTGCAATATTGTGTTCGTTTCCATCGACCACAGTTGAACTACTAGAAGTACTTGCTTCTCGTTTTAAACTTCCTTTTTACAACCACAAATCCATGGTCACTTATTTTAAAAATAATATTTCGAAATACTAATAATTATCAAAAACAATTATACAAAAGAAGTGAGTTTAGTTATGATATCCGTTTGATTCCCCCTCTCCTTCAACCCCTGTACTCTAGGCTAAATCGCATATGAATGGCATATTAGTTCTCCGCATTGCTACTTTTTTCCGTGCGTGTCATTACTTCTATGCTTAATTGTCTATGCAAAACGCGCCAAAATAAAGTGTTCCGCGGTCTATGCCAGTATATTAATAACCGAAAACAAACTTATGTTAAATACACCGTTTCGCCACCACAGAATTTATGAAGTTCTGTCCACTGAACAGAATCAACAAATAACTCTCTCGTTGACTTCTTTGATAACTCCCAATCACTGATGAACTCCATCCACAAGTTTGCAACTTTTCTTAAACTGCTAAATAACTAGCTCTCATCTAATTATCGTAGTTTATTATTATTATTCTCTAACTAATTAATTTATTTGTTTTACCGGTAACTTAACTTAATGCAATCCTCTTTTGTACATATTATTTTGTTAAATCTATATCAATGTTTAACTTCATGTTGGATTTCATATTAAAGTTATCAATTGTGTTCATTGTTCTGCTCTCAGATTCACTGTTAATGGTTACCTGTATCTTGTTGTTAATAAAATAAAATAAGAATAAAAAAGTACCAAAAGAAGCCTATCACACATATGCTCTCTGACCGTGTTCGCTGGACAGCCAAAATGGGAAGCTGACATCTCACGATTTCATTACTTATATAAACTCTAAAAGGAAGGGGATGAATCTGATTTGTTCCACTTGACATCGATCGTTCGACTCTTGATGATCCTGCTCAGATAGTGTATAGTGTATAGTGCATAGTGCGTTTAGGGTCTAACGGCACCAGGGGTTTCCCCCATCTCCGCGTAATATACATTGTGGTGTTATACAGAACACTGTAGAGGCCAGAGGTTTAAAAGTGTGTGGATATTGTGGCGTATAATGTTTTGTACCGTTGTTCATCTGGTCTTTTAGCCGTTTTGTCTCAAATGAGGCCCACTGTTGCCCACACTATACCTCGTGGAGGCAGACCAGGTACACCAGTATTTTAGAAATTTACTATTTACTCTGGCAGGTCCTGCCACCTAATTTCCTGAGATTTCAGTGGCTAGGACCTAAAAAAAAAAAAAAAAAAATGGAAGCGGGGGAGAAACGCTAGAAATTGGGTCAGGCCGAGATATAAGTTATACAGGTTGGAGTTCCTTTTTTTTTTTTTTTAATTTTAGTGTGGGGCTTGTGTAGTTTTGGCAAGGGTCAAACGCTAGTCGCAAGATAGCTAGAGAGGGAAGGTAGACTGAAGAGTGGGGGGTGAAAG
The DNA here is from genome assembly GCF_048544385.1 of Mastigoproctus giganteus. Lineage (NCBI taxonomy): Eukaryota > Metazoa > Arthropoda > Arachnida > Uropygi > Thelyphonidae > Mastigoproctus > Mastigoproctus giganteus. The sequence goes on along the minus strand of NC_143579.1, from coordinate 241,891,789 downwards.
ACAGAAATATGGGGTCAATAGTGAAGATAACCCCAAAAGGCGGCGGGGCAGGCCCATGCCTCACCAGGTGAAGATAGGGGATGGCAGGGGGGGCTACAGAGTAACCATTCCCTGCCAAGGGAAGGGAAAGAAAGTGAACCAAGTGAGGGTACCCGGTTCAGATCGCCTAATGATGTTTCGGCAGCAAACTGCACAATGTCTTTGTCAGGTCTTCGTATGCCATTCCTGGGACATGTTGTCCCGTCCGTGTGAGTGGTCAAGTCCAGATAATGACTCCAGTTTAAGCCAGTGGTCAGATCCAGGTTAAGTTAATTATTAGTTTTTCAGATTGTAGCTGTTAAGTTTTTGTTTGGTTGACACATCTAAGGATCTTTATTGTGGATGACGAGTGGTTAATTTGTGGGAAATTCCAGCTAAGGTTGTGGGTATGTTCTTCTTCTAGTAAAAAGATCCTGCGCAAACTGCGTTAAGGCTTTATAGTTGTCCTCGCTCTCCAGGAGATATTGTTCTTGGTTTATTGGCGAGAAACGTATTGTAGTTATTAAGAGGAAGCGGAGGTCTTCGTATAGTTGGCTGTGGTGCATGAGGTGCTCCCACGTCTCTGGCTGTCCACAGTGGCAGGGAGGGGTGTCACTCAATCCGAAACTGGAGAGTTTTGCTCTTATTGCGCCGTGTCCCGTGAGCAGGTAAGATGTCAGCAGTCCCGGTGAAAACCAGTTTGGGCTTTTGGGAAACACTAGTTGATTATCCGGTATGAATTTTCGGGTGACTTCCCCTTTTGTCGAAGTCATCCAGCGGGTTTGCCAGGCCTTCTGTAGGTGGGTGAGAAGGCGTTTTTTCTCGAGTTTAAGATCGTTTGCCGGATCAGTTGTGTAGTCTAGGCAGGTGATTGATTTTCCTTTGGATAGTTGATAAAGCAACCCACAGCGGACGATCTCCAGGTCCAGGGGGAGAGCGCCCAAGAGAACCTGGAGGGCGTGGGTGCTTACAGTACAGCAGACTCTCGAGCTTGTCAGTAGGACTGAACGTTGAATTGTCTCTAGCTTCCTTTTATTTACTGCTGTTACCGCCTTGTGGAACCAGATTCCTGATGCGTATGTTATTGCTGGTAAGAAGGCTGCCTTATAGAAGAGGGCTAGGGTCCTCTTCTTAAGCCCCCAGTCGCGACGAGTGACTCTAGCTATTAGTGCGGAGTATTTTTTGATTTTGCTTCGGAGGTAAGTAAGATGGGGTGTGAATGACAGATTTTTATCCAGCAGAATACCAAGATATTTAAGTTCGGTGGAAAGCTTAATTGTTGTTTCCTGAATCTTTATCTGGGGAGGCCTTCTGATATTGAGAGAACCTTTAAGTAGGATGGAGCAGGTTTTTGTTGGGGATATCTTTAAATGATTTTGGGTGGCCCAGTCTTGTAGGATATTTATAGCATGGTTTGCAGAGATCTCTAGTTGAGTTCTTGAGTCTGCCGCCAGCATCAGGATCAGGTCATCCGCATAGGCCTGTGATCTCACATTACCAAGGTCGAGGTTTAGAAAGCTGTCGAGCACCACGTTCCAGAGAAGTGGACCAAGTACTGAGCCTTGTGGGCATCCTCTATAGATTGGTCGTGTGACTGAACAGTACGGAGCACTGACGGTTACTGTTCTGTTTGCAAGATAGGTTTTTATACAATTGTACGAATTAGCTGGTAGTTTTGCTTTCCGGAGTCTGCCGAGGATGCTTGGCCACCAGAGGGAGTCAAACGCCCCGGCAAAATCCACTGAAATGACAAGGAAGTATTTATGGCTGGTAGTCTTAGCTGCTTTGACGATATTCTCTAAGGCATCCACCGTGGAGGAACCCCTTCTAAAGCCGTATTGGTTGTCAGAGTGAAGGCCAGCCTTGGAGTAATGAATTTGTATTCTATTGCTTAGAATATGTTCTAGAAGTTTGCTTAGTATGGATAGAAGAGCGATGGGCCGGTATGACTCCGGAAGGTCTTGTGGTTTTGTCGGATTCTTGAGAATAAGCCTTAATTTTGCAGATCTCCATACTGCTGGGAAATGGCCTGCTTCAAGGCAATGGTTGAAGAGGTTTAGGATCTCATTTGGGATGGTTTCAACAGCCTTCTTTACGATCTCGGGCTCCAGCATATCTTCTCCTGGAGTTTTCTTGTTTTTTATTTTTGCTGCAGCGGTGTCCAGTTCTTCCTTGGTGAATCTGTCTTCCACCTGGGCCGTGGTGTATGTGCTGTTTTCCTCACATAGTAGTATTTGCTCTGGGGTGCTTGGTGGCATGTGTTGATGGAACATGGCGTCAAGGATGTTATTTATAGAATCGGACCATGTCTTTGTATACGTGCCTTGTGGCGTCTTGGTGGCTGGGATGACTTCTCCCCTGGGGAGTTTGTTTGTGATTACTCTGTAGACCACTCCCCAGGGAGCAGAATTTCCAACTGTGGAGACTAAGTGCTCCCAGGAGCGCTTCTTCCTTTGTTTAATCAGGGCTGTGTATTCATTTCTTGCTGTTCGGTACTGCTGCTTGAGATACTCTACTTCCGCTTCCGGCCATGTCCGTCTTGCGCGTTGAAAATTTTTCCGCCGGGTGTAAACCTCCCGTCGCAGTTGTTGGAGCTCTGGGCACCACCAAGGTACGGCTCCAAGAGAAGGTTTCTTCCTTTTAATAGAGTCAATTGAGCCCGCTTCCAGCTCCTTTCCTAGGAGCTGGAAGCGGGCTCACGTGAAATTGATTATTAAGGATATGGATCGATTAATGAATGAGACTGGCACATACCGACCCATTGCTCTTCTATCAGTCTTGGGAAAAGTATATGAAAGGCTGCTGATAGAGCGGCTAATGATTAAATATGAAAGTAAATCTATGTGCTCTGTAAACCAGTATGGTTTTAAAAAGGGAAAGAGTACAGAAGATGCAGCATATAAGCTGGTCCAGGCTGTAGAATTGAGCGGTGCTAGGTATGTGCTAGGGATCTTTATAGATTTCAAGGGGGCCTTCGACCGGCTCTGGTGGGAGAGCGTCCTTTTTAGAATAAGAAAAACAGAATGTCCTGATAATTTATACAATGTATTCAAGGAATACTTCTCAGAAAGAGATGTGAATGTAGTTACAAAGTACAGTAGAGTTAATAAAGTTATAACAAGAGGATGTCCTCAGGGCTCGGTGATGGGCCCCTTTGTTTGGAATATTGTCATGGATGAGTTCCTTGAGAAAACGTTTGAAGGAGTGGAGTGCATAGCGTACGCTGATGACCTGGTAATGTTAGTGGAAGGAGATTCTCGCCTGCAGTTAGAGACTAGGGCAGGGAATGCTATGGTCTCCTTGCAGGATTGGAGTAATCAAAATAAATTGACAATATCTATGGAGAAAACAGTGCAAATGCTGTTGAAGGGTAAGTTAAGTGAAAATCGTCCTCCCACTGTAAGGTTGTCTGGTGGAACTGTTCGATATGTCAAAGGGGTGAGGTATTTAGGCTTAATGCTTGAAGAGAGGTTATTTTTTATTGCACATGTTAAATATCTCAAGAACAAAGTTAAATTATTGTATTCCAAGCTTAGGAGGGTTGTAAGGTGTGACTGGGGGATAAGAGGACGATCCTTGAATTTGCTATATAATTGTGTCTTTGTCCCCATTGTGACCTACGCCTCCGGAGCTTGGGTACATCGTGTAGAAAACTCTCTAATTAGAAAGCATCTAATACAAGCACAGCGTTTTGTGTTATTGTCCATCACTAGGGCATGCCGGACTGTTTCGAATGACGCCTTGCCGGTGGTTGCAGGTAAATTGCCGGTATATTATGAAGTTCTATTGGCAGGAATGGTTTATTATATAAAGTATAATATTAGGAAAACCATTTTAAATGTGTCATCCTGTCCATTGTATAATTATGTTTATTCCCGTTCTGACATTAGAGCAGAAAAGAAAAGAATAGTTTCAGAACTGATGGTGCAGTGGCAGGAAAAATGGCAAGTATCCGAGAAGGGCAGGCAAACTTACTCCTTTTTTCCAATGGTAGATATTGTAAATACAAGAGTTAAACCATGGCTTCAATTTGGAATGCGTGCTATGTTTCTACTGACAGGACATGGGTTAGCACTCAGATTGTTTGAGTTAGGGCTCAGAGACTCTGCCCTCTGTTCTTGTGGTGAGGTGGAGACTTCGAAGCATATAATGTTAGGGTGTGTGCAATATTTAGAATATAGAAATTTACTAGAAGCTTCAGTTGGATCAATGGAGACGAATTGTCTAAGTGTCTTGTTTGCCACAAAAGAGAATTTTAGAAGTTTTAATCTATATGTCGATGGGGTTTTTAAAAGAAGAGCGCGAATGCTGGAAAGTAGTCACCCGCCTCCTCGAGGCAGGGACGGTAACCGCCCTCATTAAGATATGTGGTTATAAATTAAAACAAGACATATAGTTTCTGATGGCGGGCTAAGTGGTGTTTTTAAAATTTAGTTTATTTATCGATTGTTTAACAAAATTCTAATATTTGAACTCTGTTGCCATTTTTCGAGGACCCAAGCCACGGATGTGCTCTTGCACCGGGAGTGGTTGGGTTATGGTATTTTGAATGGAATGAATGGGGTGCTTGGTGGCATGTGTTGATGGAACATGGCGTCAAGGATGTTATTTATAGATTCGGACCATGTCTTTGTATACGTGCCTTGTGGCGTCTTGGTGGCTGGGATGACTTCTTCCCTGGGGAGTTTGTTTGTGATTACTCTGTAGACCACTCCCCAGGGAGCAGAATTTCCAACTGTGGAGACTAAGTGCTCCCAGGAGCGCTTCTTCCTTTGTTTAATCAGGGCTGTGTATTCATTTCTTGCTGTTCGGTACTGCTGCTTGAGATACTCTACTTCCGCTTCCGGCCATGTCCGTCTTGCGCGTTGAAAATTTTTCCGCCGGGTGTAAACCTCCCGTCGCAGTTGTTGGAGCTCTGGGCACCACCAAGGTACGGCTCCAAGAGAAGGTTTCTTCCTTTTAATAGAGTTAATTGAGCTTTCAGTGACTAGACTTACAATTGCCTTTTGGTGCTGGTCTGGGTTCAGTCCAACTGTGCTAAGAGAGTGGGCAGCCATGATCAGTGAATCCTTAAATTCCTGCCAGTTTGCCTTGTCAATTGCAAATCTATGTACAGTTTGTCTTATAATTGGTTGTCGGCTTACTGATCGGTGCAGTTGGAAAGTTATTACACGGTGGTCCGAAGTGGTCCAGCTTTCTCTAACTGTTCAGGATGAAAGGTGTCGTGCAACGGATCTTGTGGCCAGGGTGATATCAATTGTGGCTTCCCACATTGTACTAGAGAAGGTCGGTAGGTTATTTGGTTGGTTCAGAATTGAGAAAGAACTGTTTGAGAGATATTCTTCCAGTGTTTGTCCGTTGTTTGTGCCTCGTCTATCTTGAGTTTCACTGAACCACGCTGGCGACCTGCAGTTTACGTCGGCGGCAACGATGATTTTCGCATTTGGGAATTCCAGAGAGATGCTTTGTAAGTATCTAATAATCAGGAGAATACCTTTCCCCCGGCCGAGAGTAGAGAGAAACTGCGTAAAATTCCCCCAAAGGGGTGATGATATGGGCACAGGCTGCCCAGGGAAGGCAGTAATGTGGTATTTTGGTAACAGTGAGATCAGAGTTTCTGACCAGAATAGCCGCCCATGGAGTCTCCCCATCCACTTGAACGATCCTCTAAGTCAACGGATACCCTCTGACTGCCTTACTATGCGAATATGGCTCTTGAAGAAAGAGGATATCGAGGTTCTCCTCATCTGCCTTTTTCCTCAACTGCGCTGCAACTGCTTTAGCTCGCTGGGCATTAATTTGTGCAAATTTTACAGTGGTAGTATTAAATGGTTTAAGGTAAGTCCCCATAATCGAGCCTTAGTTGGAATGTGCTCTTAGCTTTTGTGTAGACAGGGCATTTATTGTCCCGGATGGAATGATCTGCCTGCATTTTCATTGATTTGCAGTTTGCGCAAGTGGGTGGGTCTTCTTTTTTAGTGCACGAGTTAAAGTCGTGGCCTCTCTCAGCACAGTGTCCACATGTGGTTTGAGCTTGGGTGCACGTGTGTCGTGTGTCCAAAACGACAACACTTGTAGCATTTGAGGACAGCCACATGCTCCTTGAAGCGGTGACTGCCCCAATTTATGAACACTCTATTTTGTTGACTTATTGTTCTCCAGGCTGCGGGGGAAAGCTCCACTACCCAGCTGGTAGAATTTCCCACTCTGGCATTTTTTTGGAATTTCGGGAAAACGAGATCATTTGGTTCAACATCGGGGTGGTCCTGCTGGAGGTTTCTTCTGTATAGTTCATCCTGGAGTGTTGCTGGGGTTAGGTCCTTTTCGGTATCATAAATTATTATGCTGGGCCCCTTTCTTTTCGGGGGTGCAGCCTGTAGGCCAAGTGTTTGTATTTTGGGGTTACTAATGATTTTGTTAGCTTCTTCTTTCGTTTCAGTTTCAATCATGACACCAATATTACGTGTCTTACGCACAGATTTAATTTTTGCCATTTTCAGGTCTTCTGCTAAATTTGCGACCACTATATTTTTTACTTCTTCACTTGTGTGATGATCTTCTGTGGAAGTAGGTCTAACAATTACCAGATGTGGTTTTTGTAGAAGAGTTTTCCTTTTGGTTGAGTTTCCTGTTTCAGTTGTTTGTTCAGCATTTCTGGGAATCCTCAGCGCGTCTGCATAGATAGTGGCGCGCTGTTGCATTTGATTGTCCCTACCGTCAAGATAGGCCTCGAGTTTAGCCACTGCTTTCTCGCGTTCGAGGTGCGTTGTAAGTAAAATGGTTTCCAACTTCGTCCATAGGGAAACTATGTCTGCACGCAGAGCTGTACTGACTCTGCTGTTGGTTGTCTTCATTAAAGTTTCTAGTGCAGTTCTCAGGTAGAGAACCTGCTCTAAAACAGGACCCTCAGGCAGAGTGGGATCCAGTGGTGTCTCTTCATCATCATTTTCTCCTTGCTGGGAAGTTCGGTCTTGGAGTTCCTTTCGTTCACTTTGGGATCTGGTTTCCATTTCTGATTTCGGAAATGATTTTTTATTGCGCTTCTTGGAGGCTGGAGTAGGCTTGGAAGCCTCGGTATCACACCGAGGCCTAGAGTTTGGATAGTTTCAGGAGTAAAGTCCTGGCATTCATCGATGATATTATAGTCTGCAGTGGACATGATTTTCAAAAAACAGAAAACAGGGGTTTCCAGATAATCGGGTCGCCGTTAGTATTCTCCTAAAAGTAGCAAAATGATGGTTGAAACAAGTCTCTATGATAAACAGGAACCGTGCATTGGGCTGTAGCCTTCTGGTCACGTAGTGATTCACTAACATCAGCAGATTCAATAACTGATTGTAATGAGCATTCAGATAGCAAACAAACTGAATGAGTATTTTGCATCTACATTCACACATGAGGAATTATTAAGGTTTGAAAATGGCAGGTTATCAAATTGTAGCAGGATACTTAATGATTTTGTAATAACTGAGAGCAAAGTGGAGGAGAAATTGTGGAAGTTAAACATAACAAAAGCACCTGGGGTGGATGGCATCTATCCAGCTATATTAAAGGAGGCGGCAAAGCAACTAAGCAAACCCTTAGCCATAATTATGAGAGCATCCTTGGACCCCAGGGGAGGTTCCCACGGACTGGAGATGTGCAAATGTATCTCCAATTCACAAAGGGGGACGAAGGGTGACACGAGTACTTACAGACCAGTTAGTTTAACTTCTGTTCCGGGTAAAATAATGAAGTCTCTGGTTAAAGATGCATTGCATGATCATCTAGACAAGGCTGCAGCAATAATTCAGACACAGCGTGGGTTTTTTAAGGGAAAGTCGTGTCTGACAAATTTGATAGGACATTATGATGCGGTTACAAAAGAACTGGATGCAAAAAATCATTTTGATATCATATATTTGGATTTCAGGAAAGCTTTTGACACTGTTGCGCATGAAAGACTATTGTACAAATTGGAGCAGAATGGTATTAAGGGTAAGTTGCTGCAATGGATAAAAGGATGGTTAAGTGGGAGAAGACAGAGGGTGGTAATCAATGGGTGCTACCCTTCGTGTACTAATGTTATTAGTGGAGTCCCACAGGGTTCGATGTTGGGTCCACTGTTGTTTTTTATATTTATCAATGATATTGATGAAGGTATATCAGGCTTAATGCCGAAGTTTCCAGATGATACAAAGGTTGGCAGGGTTGTTAATGACAGTAATGGTTATGTGCTACTGCAACAGGATCTATATAATTTGGGCAGATGGGTTAAGAAGTGGCAACTGAAATTTAACCTTGACAAATGCAAAGTACTGCGTATGGGTAACCCCTGAGAAACGTTCCAACTGTGTGGTACTAAACGTAAGGTGGTAGAAAATGAAAAAAACCTGGGAGTAATTGTGCAGGCAGATATGAAGTTTTCTGAGCAATGCAGATAGGCTGCCAGGGCAGGTCATGGGGTTGTGTCAATGGAAAAGGAGGTGATTATCCCTCTGTATAAGGCAATGGTCAGGTCACGCCTTGAGTATTGTGTACAGGTCTTTAGGCCTCATTTTAGGAAGGATGTAGATTTACTTGAGCGTGTACAGAGAAGGACAACAAGATTGTTGAAGGGACTGAGTGGATCCTCTTACCAAGAGAGGCTTAAGTTCTGCAAATTGCAGTGTCTGGAGACTAGGCACTTGCGCGGTCATCTGATTGAGGTGTATAAAGCCTTGAATGGGTTGAGCACGCTGAATTTTGACGGGATCCGCCCCCCACTTGTTCAGATTATGAACCTAACGGGGCATAAATTCAAATTAAGAAAAGACAGATGTAGAATAGATGTGCTGAAATTTGCCTTTAGCCACTGGGTGGTTAACTGCTGGAACAAACTTCCATCTGTCTTTGTGGAAGTTGATAGGTTGAATAAATTTAATGGGGAACTGGACAGGCATTTGGAGGGAATTGTGTGATTTTTTTTTCTTGGCTGATGCTGCATAAGCTCATACACATGCTTTCTTGCAACACATGCCACTACTGTTACTACTACTACTACTACTACTACTACCATTCATACCTAAACGGACAAAAACTACTCATCTTGTCAAACCTCCTAGATTTATAAAGCCTGGCTCCTACACTCAAATCCACTCAAGGCAGTTAGTAGAGAGAACTGTAGACACTCCGACTGAGCATTTTAGCAGGGTCTGGTGATGCACTTAGCAGAAAAACATATTCAGGTCCTTAGCGACTGTTGGCCAACAACAGCATACTCTTGAAGAAACCTGTGAACCCACCAGGAAATAACAAAATCTCCCTACAAATCCGAGAACTAAACAGTAATTCAAATAATGCCCATCCATCATGTTCGGCCCGCCACATACGCCAGTATAATGTATCTTTATTGCAATCAGCGAAAATAAGTAAATTTGACATGGTACCTTATGCAATGGCCATAACAGCAAAAATGCTAGGGGATGTAGTATGCTTACCAACAGCCCCACTAGAAGGGCTTATCAACAGCCCTACTAGTGAAACCTCCCATTTAGATATATACAAATTTCCCCCATTACCGCAGCCAACTCCGCCTCAAATTTCTAACAAGCCTGCCCGCTACCAGTATTGTGTATGTAGCTGTATGTATATGTGCATCCGGTCTATGGTGGTTCTTGCCGACCGGGCTAGCCGGGTGCTTAAAGTGCCTGCCTGGCAACCAAAGGTCGCGGGTTCGATTCCCACCTCGGCCTTGGATCAAAATACTGCAAAAACCTTGGGAGGTGCATTATGGCCACAGAAGCCTATGCGCCAACAACTACCAAAAAATAAAAAAATGTTGGTTCTCAGAAATAATCTATATCCACCTAGTATGGTTGTGGTAATACAAAGAACTCTGTAAAAATGAGCCTGATGTGTGTGTGCGTGTGTGTGTGCGTGTGCGTGTGCGTGTGCGTGTGCGTGTGTGTGTGCGTGTGCGTGTGTGTGCGTGTGTGTGTGCGTGTGCGTGTGTGTGTGCGTGTGCGCGCGTGTGCGTGTGTGTGCGTGTGTGCGCGTGTGTGCGCGTGTGCGTGTGTGCGCGTGTGTGCGCGTGTGTGTGCGTGTGCGTGCGTGCGCGTGTGTGCGCGTGTGTGTGTGTGCGCGTGTGTGTGCGTGTGTGTGTGCGTGTGTGTGTGCGTGTGCGTGTCCGTGTGTGTGTTGTTTTTGTTAGGTGGGTTTGTCACCACGGAGCAGCCATCACCTGGATAACTGCTGCCCAGTGCCCATCCACTGACACGAGGAGCCGAGCCTGTGTCCAGTCTCAAACAGCACCCACTGGAGGTAGTGCTAAATCAGTGGTTGCTTACCCCTTATGCAGAGAATTCCCAGATCTGTGCAAAAAAACCTTATGTAATTGTAAACTGACTATGCATTCTAATGGCATGCTATCATTCCCACAAGAGGTAGTGCAATATTTGTGGGGGAAAATAATAATAAAATAAAAATAATATTAAATAAATAAAAATGATAGGTTAGGTTAGGACAGGATGGATACTTTTATTATCCATCATGCCTGTGATATATATAACCTAACCTATTAAGATTGCTGCCTAAGTAAGTACCCAATTGTTCTCTTTTTCGGAAAAACATTAACCCTGCATTCCATAACAAGGGACCAAGAACTGACCCTTGCAGACATCCTCTAAAGGTACGTCTTGAATCGATTTGAGTTTGTGCTTTAACCATAATAAGCCTGTCTTTGAAATGTGAGGTTATTGCAGAGTATGTGTACTTATCACACTCAGCTGATCTTAGACACATGATGGTACTTTCCCACAATATGGCATCAAAAGTACGCTCAAAGTTCTAAAATCGCAATTTCGCAATTGCAATAGTATCCTCAGCAGAGGAACCTTTCTTAAAACTATATTGTTGTAATGAACATAGAACAGGTTTTATTAAATTTTCTTGTATTCTGGGAGCCTAGAGTCTCTAAAATACTTTCACTAAGTTCAAGAGCAAGGAGATAAGGTAATAAGCTGATCAGATTTTGAGTTTCCAGGATTTTCTAGTATTGTTAACAAAGCAATTTTCCACATTGTTGTTAAATATCCAGCCAGAAAACATTTATTATAGAGATTCGAAAATAAATTCGGATAGAACTCAAAATTTTACACAATTGCAATGTTTCCTATTAGATTAATGCCTGGACACTTCTGTACATTTCGTTTAGAAATAGTAACTGATATCTCTATTAATGAATATAGTTCCATAGCCATGCCACCCAGATATAAACTGTTGGCCCGACCTATATTTTGTTGTACACAGATATCAAAATCTTGATCCTCATATGGAAATCAATTATTTGTAATCGCCTCAATTGAACTTTTCCAATCTACTGTCTCTGCATTTCCAACTTCAACCGGACAATAAACCTCAAGACTAATTAACATGTCACGACTAATCTGGTACACGAGACCCAGGGATCATTATTACCTACAGTCATCACTAGGTTTTTCTAAGATAACAATTTCTTGTTATATTGGAAAAACGCACGCATTACTGCAACAGACTTCATCATCCAACAGTTAATCACGCACTTCACGTACGAGATTGGCAGTACACTCCCCCTGCTCCATTCCTAACTGTCAGTTTAACTGCGAGCAAAGTGGAGGAGAAATTGTTGATATGTATGTATCTTGTTTGTATGTATCTAATCTAATATATGTATATTTCCCATTATTAAACATGTCAAAACCTATTTTTGTATCCGCTTTCGCTGTGCTTACAGTAATTTTAGTTTCATAATGATTCCAGAGCGCACAAGCCTGTCTAATCATATTCGACCTGTTCTTGGCCAACCAACATACGACATAGTCATGAAACTTCAAAAGAATTTGATCTTTATAGCCCGTGGCAAACAACATCTCAGATTTGCACACATGTGCAAATCAAACAAATTCATCCCGAAAGGATTTCTCTACAAACCACCGTGTTCTAACGTATGTATGCGACGTGCCTGTCAAAACTTCAGCTACAAGACTCTGAACATATGGATTGGCTGCCTTCATCGAGACTTACAAAATGTTTCAACGAGTAAAGCAGCCCTGCTGATCGAACTTAGAAGTCTATTTCCCGATCCTGTTTACACCGATATAATCCATACCTTCTGCTCCCAAGCCGTCAGAGAATCTGAACGCTATTGTACACGTCAAATACTTAAGTTCGATCCTTTAATTGGTGAATCCGTCGATTTCGTCATCAGCATAATACCCCTTCCACAAGTTGCACAGATTTTGTATTGAACTTGAGCAACAAACAGTTATCTACAGAAGAAATACACCTGTTGACTCTGGGTATGAAATTTGCTGTTCTCCCAAGAAACCCACCAATTACTGATATTGCCCTAGGCGTAGAAGCGTGTTTAACACGTTTCCCTGAAGATATGGCAAACACAATTCGCCTTTAAACTGCAGAAATTTTGCACCAAGCTCGCCCTGCTTCTTCCAATCTCAACCGCAAACAAATTTCTGCCCTTAAGACACTGAAACAAGATTCATCCATCGTCATCTTACCGGCAGATAACGGAAGTCGAACAGTCGTAATGAATCGAACAGATTACAAGACATAAGCCTTGCTGCTTTTGCAAGACACTTCAGTTTACCAATCCTTAACCGTTCCTCCCATCAAACCTTTGGAACGCTGGGATTCGAAAGTGAACATCCTCGCAACAGTTCGCTTAAACAGAACAAAATAACAGAATCAGCACGAAATCACCTCCGTGCCTCCGGCTGCCAGATTCCACAGTTCTGTGGACTACCGAAAGTTCACAAAGAAGGTACACCGTTAAGACACATTGTCTCCTGTCGTGGCTCGCCTTGCTATGAATTAGCTAAGTTTGTCTCGGGGCTCCTTTCTCCACTAGTAGGCAAGACCACCAGCAGCGTCTCTACCAGTAGTGAATTAATAGAACGGATCAGAATCATATCCATCTCACAAGATCAAATCATGGCATCATTTGATGTCATTTCACTTTTCACCTCCATCCCAGTAGAACTTGCCATCACATGCACAAGTGCAAAGCAACTCTTAGATAAAGATCAAACCCTTGGCAGCAGAACCAAACTAACACCAGACGATATCTCCACCGCCCTCAGACTCTGCTTAACAGGTAGTGCAATAATGTTCAACGACTCCATTTACCAACAAGTACAGGCACGCCCATGGGTTCACCAGTTAGTTCGGTCGCGGAAAGCATCGCGATGGAGGAATTAGAGAGTCATGCATTTACAAATGTACCAGATCCTCTTACCTTTTGGTGTCGCATCGTGTACGATGTGTTCGTGATTATCCCCAGAAATTCAGGTGAACGAATCTTCGACAACCTCAATTCTCTCTCTCGCCTTTCATAAAATTTACCATCGTGCTGGAGTCGGACAACACCATACCAACCATACTTAGACACCCTTGTCCGGCGGAAGGGCACGCCCTTCAAGACAACTGTCCACGGTAAACCATTTGTGCGCTGGTCAATTTACTAACTTCCGGTCAGCACACGCGCGTAGCCATATTAACTCGTGCCTGGACACACTCTAGTTCTGTAAATGAGAGGCGCACCAAAATTATTAAAGTCAAGGCGGATCTCACGAGGTGTGGCTATCCCATCAATACCCTTGACAGGTGTGACCTACAGACAAATGGCCACGTCATGACAAACATAATCATCCAAGGTAATGACTCAGCCGCGAGTACCTTTATCCCATTCTACCCAAACCTATCACAACAGGTTTGTAGAGTCTTAAAATCACATGGGATAAAATGCGTACAACTCCAAATCAGAAAATTACGATCGCTCTTCTCTAAGGTAAAAACACCTGTCCCTACCTTACTTCAAAGTGGATTCGTCTACCGCATCTCTTACCGTGACTGCACTAGCTGCTTCATCGAGGAAATTGGGAGACGGATTGAAAAACGCCTTTCGGAACACAAAAGAGCAATGCGCTTAGCAGATATGGAGCACTCAGCTATTGCCGAACACGTTTGGTCAACCCACCACGACATTGACCCTGTAAGACAAAAAAGTCTTACAATTAAAGAAAGAACACTAGATAGAGTGATATTGTAAACCTTACAAGAAAACACTTAAAGTCACAAATATTTAAGATAGTGGGTCTCACGTTAATTGAATTAAATTAAGTGGAAGCTATAGTTAATGTAAGAGCTAGAGTTAATGTAAATATAATGTGAAAATAAACATTAGAATGATATATAGAATCAGCGCCCTATACCCAAAAAGGCAAGATAACGAGATCGAAGCAGTGGGAGGTCAGTGGATAGAAGGGTAGGAGACGAATTGCTCCAGAGATTACAATTACCAACGGGGAGCGGTCCTGGTTTATTGTTAACAGAGCGGCCGTGGTCATTTCATAATAAGGCGAGACGAATCAACTAAACGGACGCAGATGTTTTCTGGATGGTTCTGGAAAGATTCTGAGCTGACGGAATTTCCGGTCATCTTACTAGAAAGTTCGAGAAATTTCTGGAAACAGGAAGTCTCCTTTCTACACCGGAAGGAGCTCAACTTTCCTGTCATGTGTCGAAGCAAATGAGAATGGATATGATGATGGTCAGATAGAAATGATTGGTTGAGGAAAGGAGGGGCCTTACGAAATTTTTGGAAATAAAAAGTGAACAGCGCGCGAAAAGAGGGTGATAAAAGTTTTTTTCGGAGGAGTGATGAAAGTTTTTCGGAGAGGTATATTTTAGAAGGGGTAATGAAAGTTTTTTCAGAGAGGTAGGCTCGAGAAACAGTCCGCGGAAGTGATCCACCAGTAGAACCAGTTATGGTGAGTTGACTAAGTTCTGATAGCTTTAGTAAAGTATAGATAAGTTACAGTAAAGGGAAATTTCTCGAGATGGGACATAGAAGCCCGAAAGCGTCCACCGAGAGATATATTTAGGAGGACAGCGAGATAATGCTTACGGAAGAACACCGGACCGTCCTGCAGCCTACAGAAAGAAATAAAGTAAAGGAAAGTGACTCCTACTGAATGATCTGGCACAGCGAAGAAAGATATGATACCAAGAATGATCGGCGAAGTGGATAGTACCCCCGGCAGATGTTAGCAGTTCCGAAGCTGAAGAAGAGCGATCTCAGACTGAAGGTGGACCCCGATGCAGAGCAGAAAGTCAAAGACCAATCCTTGTATTAGCTGAGGAAGTCAGCTCACCAGAAGTAAGTCCTGAACGGCATATGTACCATTAGGTAGTACAAAAGACTGTAGCTAAAGATGGTTAATAGTTAAAGGGAATTCTTTTGGGATGTATATAGTTAATTCAATATTTATTCTATAGATAAGTTCAGAAATGTCATAAGGATTGTTTATTAAGAGGGTAGTTCATAGTTACATTTCATCTGCCTAACTTTAATGAATGTACAATAAAAACCCTTCTGGAAGAGTTAATTAATAGAGCTGTCAGAGTTGTATGTTAACTTATATAATGTTACTGAAGTAGAGAAGTGGTGTAATTAGTCACTAAATGCTGAAATTTACCTGAATCAAGAAATAAATAAACCAATGTATATTTCATTAACGGGTAATTTGGTTGTGTTACAGTGAGACTAGCCTAGAATAATTTGTAAAGTGGACATTAAATTCCAGGAGAAGAATTGTATTAACCATGAAGAAGAAGGTAGGATTGTGCTAGATAAGTTTGAATAATAAATAAAATGTCAATTGTATCTAAGAAAGAGTTAAGTTAAACTGATCGTAGGAGAGTGTTAGTGGCCGAATAGTAGTAGTAGTAGTAGTGCCATGTGAAGCAAGAAAGCAACTGTATGAGCTTATGCAGCATCAGCCAAATAAAATAAATAAAATAAAAAAATAAAAATAAATAAAATAAAATAAAATAAAATAAAAAAATAATAAAATAAAAAAATAATAAAATCACACCATTCCCTCCAAATGCCTGTCCAGTTCCTCCTTAAATTTATTTAACCTGTCAACTTCCACAACGACAGATGTAAGTTGGTTCCAGCAATTAACCAACCGCTGGCTAAGGGCAAATTTCCGCACATCTATTCTACATCTGTCTTTTCTTAATTTGAATTTATGCCCCCTTAGTTTCGTAATCTGAACAAGTGATCCCATCAGAATTCAGCGTGCTCAACCCATTCAAGGCCTCATATACCTCAATCAGATCACGGCGCAGGTGCCTAATTCACTGCGATTTGCAGAACTTAAGCCTCTCTTGGCAAGAGGATCCCTTCATTCCCTTCACCAATCTTGTTGCTCTTCTCTGTACACGCTCAAGTAAATCTCCATCCTTCCTAAAATGAGGCCTCCAGACCTGTACGCAGTACTCAAGGTGTGGCCTGACCATTGCCTTATACAGAGGATAATCACCTTCTTCTCCCTGCTAGCAAAATTCCTATATATCATTGACAAAACCCCATGACCTGCCCTGGCAGCCTGTCTGCATTGCTCAGAAAATTTCATATCTAACTGCACAATTACTCTCAGGTCTTTTTCATTTTCTACCACCTTAAGAGTAGTACCACACGGTTGGTACGTTTCTCTGGGGTTCCTTCTACTCATATGCAGTACTTTGCATTTGTCAAGGTTAAACTTCAGTTGGCACTTCATAGCCCATCTGCCCTAATTATCTAGATCCTGTTGCAGTAGCACACATTGCCATTACTGTCATTAACACCCATGCCAACCTTTGTATCATCTGCAAACTTCGATATTAAGCCTGATATACCTTCATCAATATCATTGATAAATATACAAAACAACAGTGGGCCTAACACCGAACCCTGTGGGACTCAATTAATAACATTAGTCCACGAAGAGCAGCACTCGTTGATTACCACCCTCTGTCTTCTCCCACTTAACCATCCTTTTATCCATCGTAGCAACTGACCCTTTAATACCATTCTGCTCCAATTAAAAGCTTTCCTGAAATCCAAATATATGATTTCAAAATTATTTTTCGCATCCAGTTCCTTTTTAACCATATCATAATATCCTATCAAATTTGTCAGACAAGGCTTTCCCTTAACAAACATATGCTGTGTCTGAAATATTGCTGCAGTCTTGTCTAGATGATCCCGCAATGCACCTTTAACCAGTGACTCCATTATTTTACCCGGAACAGAAGTTAAACTAATTGATCTGTAATTGCTCGTGTCACCTTTCGATCCCCCTTTGTGAATTGGGGAAACATTTGCACATCTCCAGTCCGTGGGGATCTCCCCTGAATCCAAGGACGCTCTCATAATTATGGCTAAGGGTTTGCTTAGTTGCTTTGCCGCCATCTTTAATATAACTGGATAGATCCCATCCACCCCAGGTACTTTTTTATGTTTAACTTCAGCAATTTATCCTCCACTTTGCTTTCAGTTATTACAAAATCATTAAGTATCCTGCTACAATTTTATAACCTTCTGCCATTTTTAAATCTTAATAATTCCTCGTGTGCGAATGTAGATGCAAAATACTCATTCAGTTTGTTTGCTATCTGAGCAGGTTCACCAACAGTTGAACCATCGATGTCAAGTGGACCAATCAGATTCAACCCCTTCCTTTTAGAGTTTATATAAGTAAAGAAATCCTTGCTGTTTTTCTTAGCATCTTTTGCGAAGGATTTCTCGTAATCTGCCTTCGCCTGCCTAACCTCCTTTGTGACCTGATTACAGACTAGCTTATATCTGGCATAGGCTTCTGTGTCGCTTGATAATTTATATGCATGCCATGCATTTTCTTCTCTCTTACGAGTCTCAAAGGCGCCTCCGTAGCCAGGTGGGAAGGAGCAGCAATGCGTAGCACACGCTTCTTGATTAGCCCGGTTTCGAGCCCGTCACCACCAAATACGGAGGATGTGGAAAGGTCAGGGAATGACCACCGCATATCCTGGAGCAATATGGCCATAGTTGCTAATGCTCCTAAAAACCAAATAACAAAAAATAAATAAAAAACGAGTCTCAGTTCATTTGATAACCATTTAGGCCTAAACCTTGAACAATATTTCTTAATAGGTATGGAACTTTTAGTAGCATCCACCATTAATTCCTTGAATGCTTCACACTTAGAATTTACTGTTGGTAATATCGTCAGGTGATCCCACTGTACAGAATTTAAAAACTGTCGGAGACCACTGTACTCTCCTTTGCGGACGTAAAAACCCTTTCCTTTACACCTGATGGTAATTAAATCTTTAAGTAAATCCCACATCAGTACACTGTGATCACTGCCACCTAGTGGTTCCTTTATCTGGAAATTTCTTAATACACGAATGATCACTGCTGATAACCAGATCAAGAGTATTACTTTCTCTGGTTGCCTCTCGAACATGCTGCTGCAGAAAACAATCATCCAATAAAGCCACAAAAGTCTGACTAGTGTGTGAGTGACCAACCCACAAGTTCCAGTCAATATCTGGGAAGTTAAAATCCCCCATTATAAGACATTCCGATTTACTAGCCCACTCTATTTCTCTGTACAACTGTTCATTGTACTCATTCGAGTCATTAGGCCTATAACACACTCCTACTCTTATTTTTGCTTTGGCAGTGTTTATGTCACACCAAACTGACTCAACAGTGCACTGTTCATCTATATCAACTGGATGCACTTCTTTTGATTTTATGATTTTATTAATTAACAGTCTAACACCTCCTCCCTTTCTATCCTGTCTATCCTTTCTGTACACATTATACTCCCCAAATTCCAGTTCAGCATTCCTTATATCTGTGTGACACCATGTCTCTGACCAGGAACGTAATCCATGCCATGTACTTATCAAGTGAATAATGTGTAATGATTTGCTAGTTTTTTTTTTTTTTATATGTAAATATGTATAATAAACTAATTGTATTTATCTTAATGAAAATGGAGTTTTGTCATTTCGGAACACACAGCAAAATCCAAAGGAGGAGTGCACTAATATAGAAACTCCCTCAGAACCGGAATTCTTCTGTGAGATAATAAGTCAGATGCAAAGTGGGGTATAGTAAGAATAAAAATAATAATAAATGAGAAAGTGGATTTTTAAGATAAGGGAGCTTAAAAATAAAATAATATAGAAAGAAAAAAATATATATAATAAACAACCCCACCCCCACAACCCACATCGCGATGTCGTGATTGTGGATAAATCCCGCCACTATCGCCGACGCGCCTGGTTGGAATCGTTGAACATCAAATGCTCCGATAACTCAGTCAACAGGATCAGTGGATGCCATGTCCACCCTATCATCGAAACAGCAATCCTGACTATTGACAAACGCTGGCAAGGTCCGCACGCATTATAGCACAGACTTCAACATCCAACAGTTAATCACGCACTTCACGTACAAGATTGGCAGTACACGCCCTAATGCTCCATTCTTAACTATCAGTTTAACTGAGAAAGGTTGACAAAACAACCGAAAGCTTTTTTTGTTTGCATGTATCTAATCTAATATATTTTGATTTCCCATTATTAAACTTGTCAAATTCTATTTTTGTATCCGTTTTCGCTCTGTGTTACAGTAATTTTAGTTTCATAATGATTCCACAGCGCACAGGCCTCTTTAATCATATTGAGGAATCTTACAAACTGCAAACAGAATAGTCCTGTGATCCCTGTGTGTATAGTCCAATTTACCTCCCAATTTACTATATGTCTAAGCATATTAGTCGAAGCAACTGTAATATCAATATTCGATTGTCGTGGAACAGAAGAGAAAGTAAATGGCTTCCCGGCCTTATTAATTACATTTCATTAAAGTGATCCACAAAAATGCGTATGACCACTAAAATAAAAATTTGATTTTACATTTCAATCCAAGCAAATAACAATTTTTGCGTTCCCCAATGTAACAAAATTTTTTTAGTGTATTTAAAGCAACTTGAAAAACTTCAGAAGGAGCAGAGCCCATAGCGGAAACTTCACAAATGCATATAAGAGTACAAACCATAAACGGAGTCCTCGTGCTGGTAATAACTGTTACTGTTAGCTTATCATTTAATATAAGAATCACAACCTTAGGTTTCTGTTCTGAAAATCTTAATACCGGTATTTCGGTATTTTTAATTTATGAAACCGGGATCCCGGTTTCATAAATTAAATGTCAAAATTTTGGAATACTGCAGTCAAAAATAAACTGCAGTATTCCTGTTCTTTGTTTACGGACAAGTATGCTGGAACGTGGTCCTTGATGGGTGGCTGGCTACCGAACATAATTGCACTACTGAGATCGCTTACGCAGACGATTTAATTATCCTTGTTTCTGGAAGCTCCAGAGTACAACTTGAAATCCATGCTAATGAAGTCCTATCAGACCTAGATGAGTGGTGTAGTACACATAAATTAAGCATTTCTGTTTCCAAAACAAAAATTCTTCTCAAAAAAAATTAGACCCAAATAGACCTCCAAGTATTAAGATTAAAGAACAATCAATAAAATTAGTTAACTCGTACAAATACCTAGGAATTATGTTAGATAACAAATTTCAATTCATTACCCATGCTAAATACGTACTAAGCAAAATCAAGACTTTGATAGGCAAAATAATCAGAATTACCAAAGGTTCTTGGGGTCTGAAACCCTTCACTCTCAAGCTGTACTACAAATATATAATTATTCCAATTATCTGTTATGTTGCGGGCGCTTGGGGCCCCAGTATACGCAGAGTCACGGTGGAAAAAATCTCTACTCAAGCCCAGCGCTTCTTCCTGATTGCAACTTCAAGAATTGTTGCACGATTTCAATGTCGGCACTACAGGTAATCAACGGAAAACTACCAATTAAATACGAAGTGCTGTACAATTCCTTTCAATATTGTAGAAGGAAGGGTATTGCAGCACAGTTCAACCAGTTTTCTGTTAACCTGGACGTGCCAGTGAGAGAAGACAACAATAGATTAAGAAACCAGTTCCTCCAGGAATGGCAAAACGAATGGACTAATGCCAACACTGGAAGAATTACTACCCTTTTTATACTTCACGTTTCCAAATTTGACAAAAAACATTGGAACTGGTTTAACCCGGGTCTTCACCGAATTTTTCTTCTATCCGGGCATGGCAGCCTAAACTCAAAGTTATTTACTCTGGGTTTGGCTGCGTCTCCTCTTTGTAAATGTGGCTCAGAGGAGACAGTCCAACATATCATTTTTGAATGTCGATATTAGGTAGACATTTGATTTGAACTTCAGGCATTGACCGAAGTTTACGATGTAAATAACTTCACCAAGTTTTTAGAATGTAAAGAGAATAATTAAGCACTTGCTAACTTTGTATTAGTATTAATATAAGTATTAGTATTAGTAACGGCCGCATGGTGCAAAAAAGCCTATGGCTTATGCTGCACCAGCCAAAAAAAAAAAAAAAAAAAAATCCGAACAAAACAATGATAAAAACAAAAAAAAAATAAAATAAATAATAATAATAATTAATAAATAAAAAATAATAATAATAAAAAATAAATAAAAAGGAAATTAAACCTATCATCCTATGTGCTTCCCTTACCCGAAAGTACAATCCAGATGACCTATGAATTTCCCCAAACTGTCGGCCTCTACCACCCATGAAGGCAACTTATTCCAGTAATTTATAACTCGCTGGCTAAAATAAAACTTCCTGCAGTCCACTCTAAACATTTCCCCCCGTAATATAAATTTATGTCCCCTAGTTCTAGCATCATTTATAATCTTGAAAATTTTGTCCTCATTCATTTTACTGATGCCTCTCAGAGCCTTAAACACCTCAATCAAATCTCCTCTAAGGTGTCTAGTTTCGAAACTCTGCAACCCACATATTCGAAGTCTTTCTTCATAAGGACGCCCTTTTGCCGATCTCACCAGGCGAGTTACCCTTCTTTGCAGCCTTTCAAGAAGCTCGATGTCTTTCTTCAGGTGCGGTCTCCATACTTGAACACAGTATTCCAAGTGTGGTCTAACATAAGCCTTATATAATGGGATTATCACGTCCCTATCTATACTTGCAAAAGTTCGATAGATCATCGATAGGACACCATGGGCCTTCCTTGCAACCTGTTTACAATGCTCAGAGAATTTCATGTCTGACCGTATCGTAACACCAAAGTCCCTTTCCTCCAGTACTGGGTTTAGTTAAACTCCACCAAGTGAATACGTTTTTTTGGGATTACTGTTTCCCAAGTGTAATACCTTACACTTTGTTGGATTAAAGCACAGCTGCCATTTTTCGGACCATTCCTGAAGTCTATCTAGGTCTCTGTGAAGAAGCTCAGCTTGACAGTGATCATTAACTACTCTACCAATTTTAATATCATCTGCAAATTTAGACATCACGCCCTCTATCCCTTCATCAATGTCGTTTATGAAAATTAAAAACAACAGTGGTCCTAATACTGATCCTTGGGGAACCCCACTTCTTACATCAACCCAATCTGAGGAATAGCCATTTATCATAACCTTCTGCCTCCTGCCCTGAAGGCATCCTTCTATCCATCTAAGGATTTTCGCAGTGATTCCAACCTGTTCCAGCTTATAAAGCAACCGCTCATGTGGGACTGAGTCAAAAGCTTTGCTGAAATCTAAATAAACAATGTCGAAATTATTCCCTAAATCCAGCTCGTGAGTGACCCTTTCGAAATAGCGAACCAGATTTGTTAAACATGATTTTCCCTTTACGAAACCATGCTGAGTATCCTTGAGAATTTCAATTCGATCCAAATGAATCTGAATTCCACCCTTGATCATTGCCTCCATGATTTTCCCTACTACTGAAGTCAGACTGACAGGTCGATAATTTCCAACTTCACTTTTAGAGCCACCCTTATGTATGGGAGATACATTTGCACTTTTCCAATCCAAGGGAATCTCCCCAGAGTTTAGTGATGCTCGCATAATTAGCCTCAATGGTTCAATGCACTCGCTTGCCGCCTCTCTAAAGATTATAGGGTATATTCCATCAACTCCAGGAGCTTTACTGGTCTGTAGGCTCGAAAGTTGTTTCATTAAATAATCTTGCGAAATTTCAATATCATTAATTACATAT
The DNA here is from genome assembly GCF_048544385.1 of Mastigoproctus giganteus. Taxonomy (NCBI): domain Eukaryota; kingdom Metazoa; phylum Arthropoda; class Arachnida; order Uropygi; family Thelyphonidae; genus Mastigoproctus; species Mastigoproctus giganteus. The sequence goes on along the minus strand of NC_143579.1, from coordinate 241,868,807 downwards.
TTTTTAACTTCTCTCCCACAATTTCCCTTTGCCACAAAAGGCTTTTCATTTGTAAATATCGATGCAAAATAACTGTTGAGTTCATCTGCAAAGGCAGCTGGTGTATTTATTACTATCCCCTTTCCCTTACGTAAAGGTCCGATCGGGTTTGTCCTGCTCTTCTTGGCATTTATATATGTGAAGAATTCTTTATCCCCCCTCTTTGCTCTGTTTTCTAGTGATTTCTCATAAACTGCCTTTGCCTGTCGAACCTTTTCTGTGGCTCTATTACACATCACCTTGTAGTTGTTATAGGCTTCAGTACTTTTTATTGCTCTGTAACTTTTCCATGCCACCTTTTTCTCCTCAAGTAATGCGGCACTTTCGCTATTCATCCAACTTGGAACCCTCCTCGTGGAGTATTTTTTTAATGGTATATACGCATTCAAGGCATCTGTGATTAATGTTTTAAAAGCGTACCACAGTTCAATTGTATTCATTCTCTGCGCGATATCTACATAGTTAATAGAGGCCATGTAGTACCTTAAGGCATCGTAATTTCCTTTTCTAAAATTAAAACCCATTCCTTTGCCTTTTACTTCTGCTACCTCTCTCGTCATCATCCACCGTAGAACTCCGTGATCACTTCCTGCTACTGGTTCCTCTACTGTCAGCCCTATTATGTCATCTGATTCATTTGTGATGATGAGGTCTAAGATATTCTTTTCTCTAGTACTTTCCTTGACATGTTGATACAAATAACAGTCATCTAGTTGATTTAAAAATTTTGTTCCCCATGTCGAGTTTCCTTCCCATTTACTCCAATGAATTAGAGGCAAATTGAAATAGTAGTAGTAGTAGTAGTAGTAGTGGCACATGATGCAAGAAAGCAAGTGTAGGAGCTTATGCAGCATCAGCCAAAAAAAAAAAAAAAAATCACACCATTCTCTCCAAATGCCTGTCCAGTTCCTCCTTAAATTTATTTAACCTATCAACTTCCACAACGACAGATGGAAGTTTGTTCCAGCAATTAACCACCCGCTGGCTAAAGGCAAATTTCAGCACATCTATTCTACATCTGTCCTTTCTTAATTTGAACTTATGTCCCCGTAGGTTGGTAATCTGTACAAGTGGAAGGATCCCATCAGAATTCAGCGTGCTCAACCCATTCAAGGCCTTATAGACCTCAATCAGATCACCGCGCAGGTGCCTAGTCTCCAGCCACTGCAATTTGCAAAACTTAAGCCTCTCTTGGTAAGAGAATCCCTTCATTCCCTTCACCAATCGTGTTGCTCTTCTCTGTAGACGCTCAAGCAAATCTACATCTTTCCTAAAATGAGGCCTCCAGACCTGTACGCAGTACTCAAGGCGTGGCCTGACCATTGCCTTATACAGAGGGACAATCACCTCCTTTTCCCTGCTAGCAAAATTCCTATATATCATTGACAAAACCCCATGACCAGCCCTAGCAGCCTGTCTGCACTGCTCAGAAAACTTCATATCTAACTGCACAACTACTCCCAGGTCTTTTTCATTTTCTACCACCTTAAGTATAGTACCACACAGTTGGTACGTTTCTCTGGGTTTACTTCTACCCATATGCAGTACTTTGCATTTGTCAAGGTTGAACTTCAGTTGCCACTTCTTAGCCCATCTGCATAAATTATCTAGATCCTGTTGGTTGCAGTAGCACACTGCCATTACTGTCATTAACAACCCTGCCAACCTTTGTCTCATCTGCAAACTTCGACATTAAGCCTGATATACCTTCATCAATATCATTGATAAATACACAAAACAACAGTGGACCCAACACCGAACCCTGTGGGACTCCACTAATAACATTAGTCCACGAAGAGCAGCACCCATTAATTACCACCCTCTGTCTTCTCCCACTTAACCATCCTTTCATCCATTGTAGCATCTTACCCTTAATACCATTCTGCTCCAATTTGTACAGTAGTCTTCCATGCGCAACAGTGTCAAAAGCTTTCCTGAAATCCAAGTATATGATATCAAAATTATTTTTTGCAACCAGTTCCTTTGTGACCACATCATAATAACCAATCAAATTTGTCAGACAAGACTTTCCCTTAACAAACCCATGCTGTGTTTGAATTATTGCTGCAGTCTTGTCTAGATGATCCTGCAATGCATCTTTAACCAGCGACTCCATTATTTTACCCGGAACAGAAGTTAAACTAACTGGTCTGTAATTACTCGTGTCACCCTTCGATCCACCTTTGTGAATTGGGGACACATTTGCACATCTCCAGTCCGTGGGAACCTCCCCTGAGTCCAAGGATGCTCTCATAATTATGACTAAGGATTTGCTTAGTTGCTTTGCCGCCTCCTTTAAAATAACTGGATAGATCCCATCCACCCCAGGTGGCTTTCTTTTGTTTAACTTCAACAATTTCTCCTCCACTTTGCTCTCAGTTATTACAAAATCATTAAGCACACTGCTACAATTTGATAACCTTCTTCCATTTTCAAATTGTAATAATTCCTCACTTGTGAATGTAGAAGCAAAATACTCATTCAGTTTGTTTGCTATCTGAGCAGGATCATCAACAGTCGAACCATCGATGTCAAGTGGACCAATCATATTCACCCCTTCCTTTTAGAGTTTATATAAGTAAAGAAATCCTTGCTGTTTTTCTTAGCATATTTTGCCAAAGATTTCTCGTAATCCGCCTTCGCCTGCCGAACCTCCTTTGTGACCTGATTACAGACTAGCTTATATCTGCCACAGGCTTCTGCGTCATCTGATAATTTATATGCATCCCATGCATTTTTCTTCTCTGTCACGAGTCTCATTAGTTCATTTGTTCATAATATGGCATTGACGCTTACTTGCCCATTCCATTTGCATGTAGAGGCTTTTGTCATAATCTTCACAATCACCTGGTCTGTAGATTATTCCTACTCGCATTATACCTTTCTTTCCAACTATCTCACACCATACAGACTCTATACTAGTATGTGAAATATCTGAATCCGGGAAAGCTATCGTCGCACTCAGGCTGCTTCTGATAAGAAGCATTACCCCACCACCCCTTCTGTCTACCCTATCCTTCCTAAATACATTATAGAAGCCGTACTGAAACTCATCATCCCCAATTTTCGGGTGGCACCACGTCTCTGTAAGCCCTATTATGTCCGCGTTACTTGTTTTAACCAGCAGTTCGAATTCGCTCATTTTATTGACGACACTTCTAACGTTACTGTATAAACAATTAAGATTTACTGTTCTTGTATATTTAACAACCCTAACACAACCCTTGAAGTTTTTTAGGCTCTCTTCCCTGATATTAGCTACCCCCCTCACGTGAAACGTCTTTGCCCCCAGAACATCTAGATAATACGTCCAGTTGGGGTAACAGATAAGAACTCTTAAGGTATGTGCAAGAGTTACATTGACTAATATTATCAGATAAACGCGTGTCAGTATTACCCACATCCCCCCTAACTAGCAGTTTCCCTGAACCTTTAAGGTATCCTCAATAATACTGCAAAAACTTTTGCACGATTTGCAAGACTTGTTGGACGATTTCAATGTCGGCACTACAGGTAATCAACGGAAAACTGCCAATTAAATACGAAGTGCTGTACAATTACTTTCAATTTTGTAGAAGGAAGGGTATTGCAGCACAGTATAAATTGTAAATCTTAAATTGTATAAATTGTAAATCTTAAATTTTATAAATTGTAAATCTTAAATTGTATAAATTGTAAGATATACAGGGTGATTCACTACCAGTGCGACAAACTTGCAGGAGGTATAGGGGCACAAAGACAAATCGGAATCACATAGCATTGAAGGGTCCGAAATGCATTCGTCATGCGGTAGAGGACGTTGAACGGGAGGTCGCGTGAACAGCGATCCCGCTGGAAGTCAGCATTTGCGAACCGTTTCTGTTGCACAAACCAAGTAGCAAAAGTCCGCAGGAGTGGATAATCCGCAGGCTCCAATGATTGGACGCGTTGAAGATTAGCATTAGCATTAGCATTAGCGTTAGTAGTGGCATTTGATGCAAGAAGGCAAGCTTATGCAACATCAGCCAAAAAAATAAAATAAAATAAATAAATAAAAAATAACCACTTCCACTTCATCCCTCTGTTCGTTCGAAATACCTGTCCAGCTGAGCCTAAAACTTATTTAGGCTATCAACTTCCACGACAAGGGATGAAGTCTGTTCCACCAACCAACCAACCACCCGCTGGCTAAAGGCAAATTTCCTCACGTCAATCCTACATCTGTCTTTTCTCAATTTGAATTTATGGACTCTCAGGTGATTATTCCGAGCAAGAGGAAGAATCCCATCAGCACTGAGCATGCTCAAACCATTCAAGGCTTTATACACCTCTATCAGATCACCTCACTGGTGCCAAGTTTCCAGACACTGTAAGTTGCAAAACTTAAGCCTTTCTTCGTAAGAGCACCCCTTTGTTCAATTCACTAACCTTGTTGCCCTTCTCTGTACTCGTTCCAGCATCTCTACATCCTTCTTGAAATTAGGCCTACAGACCTCTATGCAGAACTCTAGGTGTCGTCTGACCATTGCCTTATACAAGGGAATAATCACCTCCTCATCCCTGCTAGAAAAATTCCTATATATCATCGACAATACACCATGAGCTACTCTCGCAGCCCGTCTGCACTGCTCAGAAAACTTCATATCTGCCAGCACAACCACCCCCAGGTCACTTTCATTCTCTACGACTGACAGTGTAGTACCACAGAGTTGATACGTTCCTCTGGGGTTGCCGTTTCCCATAACTAGTACTTTACATTTGTCAATGTTAAACTTCATTTGCCACCTCTCAGACCATCTGCTCAACATTTCCAGATCCTCTTTCAGTACCATAGTGTCAGTAGGGTCCTTTACAAACCTGCCAACCTTCGTATCGTCTGCAAACTTGGGCATTAAGCTTGATATACCATCATCAATATCATTTATAAATACAGAAAACAATAATGGACCCAATACTGAACCCTGACGGACTCCACTAATAACATTACTCCACGATGACCATTGTCCATTGATTACCACACTCTGTCTTAGCCCCCTCAACCACCCCTTTTTCCATAGCAGCAATTTCCCTCCACTGCCACACTGCTCCAATTTGTGCAGCAGTCTTCCATGTGCAACAGTTTCAAAAGCCTTTCTAAGATCCAAATATATAATATCAAAGTTATTCCCTGCATCCAGTTCTTTGTGACTGCATCATAGTGTCCAATCAAATGGGCCACGCAAGACTTCCCCTTAACAAAACCATGCTGTGTCTGAGCTATAACTGAAGTCTTGTCTTGATGATGCTGCAATGCTTCTTTAACCAGTACCTCCATTAATTTTCTAGGAATAGAAGTTAAACTAACAGGTCTTTAATTACTTGTGTTGCCCTTTGATCCTCCTTTGTGAATTGGGGTCATATTTGCACTTCTCCAGTCCTTGGGTACTCCCCTGAGTCCAAGGAAGCTCTCATAATTTTGGCTAAGGTTTTGGTTACTTCCTTTGCTGCCTCCTTTAATATAACTAGATAGATCCCATCCACCCCAGGCGCCTTTCTTGTATTTATCTTCAACAATTTCTCCTCCACTTTACTCTCAGTTATTACAAGATTCTCTAACTTACTGCCAGAGTTGAATACACCTCTGGCATTCCGCTCGCTGAATAACTCCTCATGTGTGAATGTCGATGCAAAATATTCATTCAGTTTGTTAGCTACCTGAGCAGGATAATCAACAGTTGACCCATCGATATCAAGTGGTCCAATTTGATTCATCCTCCTCCTTCTAGAGTTTACATAAGTTAAGAACTCTTTGCTGTTTTTCTTTGCATCCTTTGCCAGAGATTTCTCGTAATCTGCCTTCGCCTGCCTAACCTCTTTTGTAACTTGGTTACAGATCAACTTGTATCTATCATAGGCTTTTGTGTCACGTGTTAATTTGTATATGTATCCCGTCCATTTTTCTTCTCTGCCATATGAATTGGCTGTTGGTAACATCATCAGTTGGTCCCACTGTATAGAATTTAAATACGGTGTCAGTCCATCATAGTCGCCTTTACGAAAGCAATAACCCTTCGCTTTACCCCTAATGGTAGTTACCTCTTTGAGTAAATCCCACTTCAGCACACTGTGATCACTGCCACCTAGTGGTTCATTTACCTGCAGATTCTTAATGCATGAAGAATCACTACTGATAATCAAATCAAGAGTATTACTCCCTCTAGTTGCCTGCCGAACATGCTGATGTAGATCACAATCATCCAATAAATCCACAAAAGCCTTGCTAGTGTGTGAGTAACCAGCCCCGAAATTCCAGTCACTATCTGGGAAATTACAATCCCCCATTATAAGACTCTGATTTACTGGCCCACTCTATTTCCCCATACAGTTTCTTATTATACTCATCAAAGTCATTAGGCCTATAGCACATTCCTACTCTCAATGGAGTAGGAGTGTGCTTATATCACACCAAACTGACTCGACACTGCACTGTCCAGCAATGTCGACTGGCTTCACTTCCTTGGATTTTATGTATTTCTTAACTAATAGCATAACCCCTCTTCCCTTCCTACCCTGTCTATCCTTTCTGTGGACATTGTACTCCCCAAATTCCAGTTCTGCATTCCTTATATCTGTGTGAAACCACGTCTAAGAAATCCCCCCAATATGTGCCTTTGATGTTTTGAGCAATACCTCAAATTCATCAAATTTATTTATTAAACTCCTAGCTTTGGTGAACACGCAAGTATACCTGCACCTGTTCTTTTTCTTAGCTACTCTAACAAAACCTATGTGTTTATTTGTACCCCAATGATTCCCAGCAGTCTGTGAAATATCCTGCTTCTTATTTTCCAGGCTGCAGCTCATTCCAATAGAAGCAGTGCAAGAATCACTTTCACCTCTGCCAGTGGCTACTGTTAATCTATTAGTTCTTGTATCCCACCGATCTAGCAGTTTTCCGACCCACCTAACACTGCCTCGATCGCATCAGCAAACATTCTTGCACCCTTTCTATTTAAGTGTATTCCATCCCTGTAGAAGCAGTCTCTCCTGTTAACAAATACAGACCAGGCTGAAAAAAATTCTACCCCTTGAGCCTTGCACAATATTTCCAGGGCCGAATTGATCGACAGTGCTCTCGTCATACACTCCTTCCTATCGTGTCTGGGCAGAATTGCAGACACTTTCAAATTCAACCCTAATTCTCGGCTTTTGTCCAACAGTGACCTGTACTTGTTAAGTAATTCCGCCGGTCTCCTACTCTTAATATCATTAGTGCCAAAGTGTACAACTATATCACCTTTTGTGCCCTAAAAGATGATATCCGCTCTACAACATCATCAACATTTGCCCCTGGCAGACATACCCTGGTCCTCTTCCACCTATCCTTTTTACAAAGCATGTTTCCCGTTTCCTTGACAATAGAGTCACCAACAACTACTACATTGGGACCAGCGCATTCTGCCTTGGAGGCTGCCGCTTTGTCGCGTGATGACAAAGGTGTGGCAAAGATGACAAAGATGACAAAACATCAAGCTCTCAGCTGCCCACATTGGTGTGGGCAGCTGAGAGCTTGATGGGCCCCTCACTTTTAAACCTTCAAGGGCATCCACCCTGTCCTTCAAGTTCTCATATAGGCCCATAACAATGCTGAGTTGTCGCCTGATTTCCTTACACTCCTTGCATTGCGCACACACAAAGACATCCCCCGGGACATGATACTGCCATGGGGGATGTCTTTGTGTGTGCGCAATGACATCCCCCATGGCAGTCTCATGTCCCGTACCTGACTGTTCCACAAACATCAAGCAAGTAGTGCATTTTAATAGGCTGTGATTCAGACGGCAACTGTGTCCCTCAGTTCTCCCCTGAGGCACAGCACTCCCATTAGCTTGAACCTTTTGCTTTGCTGCTCTGGTCAGAGTCATGATTTCGATTTAATTTCAATAAAATTTCAATTTCAGTACAAAATTGAAACCCTAAACTTATATCTCAACACAGTTATAACGCTATATTTATGTTTCAATACCGAGTGTTATCTACGAAATCCCTTTATATGACTTCCGTATCAAGTTAAGTATTAATTATTTATTTTTTACTAATTATTTATGTTACGTAACCCAAGTCGTTATATGTATAGTTAAAAGTACAATTTAATTGACAATGAAGTTCAACAAGATTTATTATCTGATTATTTGACAATATTATGTATTATACTATACTATATTAAGCTTATGCTACCTATTTCGAGATATTTTGTATCGCGTAACAATGGCGGATATTTACGAACGGTAAACACATGGATTTGATACCCTTCCCGATACTAAGTAATACCTACAAAATCTCTATCTAAGTTACTTTAATCTAAGTATCGTAAATAAGAATATAAAACTACTCTAGAAAATAAGTTAATATGCCAATTTAAGCTAATAAAACAGAAAATAAATCAGAAAAAACTTCTCTGTTCCAGGCGCGACAAAAATGTACGTCCGCAGAGGCTACCCTCGTCCTCGACGGTATGAACTCATTTGGTTTGTTGACAGTATCCTCCATACAGTGGATTGGGAAATACCCAATCGTTGGCCTATCGCTCGAGTACTCGTACTCGGAATCCCTTCTGCAAGACGTAGGACATTCTCCTCATCGTCTGGTGTTCCCGTCGTTCGCTCTCGATTCATGGTACCTCTCGTGAAACAATCAGTCTCACGTAACCTTCTGTGCACACGTGCGAAAATCATATGATGAGGAGCACGCCTGTGCGGGAAACGTTCCTGGTACAAGCGCAGAGCAGCACTCCGGTTACAGTCCGCAGCCCCATACGCGAGGTGCATGTCGGCCAGTTCAACGTTTGAATACTCGTCCATCCTACTGCCTCGGGAACCGGTTCGCAAATGCTGACTTCCAGCGGGATCGCTGTTCACGCGACCTCCCTTTCAACGTCCTCTACCGCATGACGAAGGCATTTCGGACCCTGCAATGCTCATCATCATAATCATTATCAGCTATTTTCAATCCACTGCAGGATGAAGGCCTCTCCAGCAACTTTCCAGTTCCTTCTGTTTTGAGCACTGGCCATCCATTTACTATCCAAATACTCATGAATTTCATCTATCCATCTCCGCCTTTGTCTTCCAGGTTTTCCTCTAGCTCCTCTTGGGTACCATTCTGTTATTTTCTTAGTCCATCTGTCATCATGTCTTCGAGCTATATGTCCTGCCCAAGACCATTTTAGTTCTTTAGTTTTGATAAGAATGTCCTTTACTTGAGTTTGCTGCCTAATCCATGTGTTTCTCTTCTTATCTAACAGTCTGATTCCCAATATAATTCGTTCCATTCTTCGCTGTGTAGTTCTTAGCTTCTCTTCCATTCTTTTGGTGAGTGCCCAAGTTTCACTTCCTTACGTCATGGTGGGGAGTATACATTGATTCATTATTTTACGTTTCAGACAAACTGGGATATTGCTCTTCAGTATGTGACTATATTTCCTGATGCTATCCATCCAAAATTTATTCTTCTCTTGACTTCCAGCCATTTATCATTATTACAGCTAATAACTTGTCCCAGATAAGTATATGACTCCACCTTTTCAATTACTGCTCCTTCAATCATTATTTCCCTTTCCGTGGCATACTTGTTCATCATTACTTTTGTTTTAGCCATATTCATCTTGAGTCCAAAATCCTTACTAACTGTGCATAACTGATTAAGATTTTCCTCTAATTCTTTGGGATCGTGGCTTATGACCAGAATGTCATCTGCAAATCGTAAATGGTTTATGTACTCTCCGTTCACATTGACTCCTTTCTGCGACCAGTCTAATCTTCTGAAAGCTTCCTCAAGGGCAGCAGTAAACAGCTTCGGAGATATTGTGTCTCCTTGTCGAACTCCTTTCTCGATTTTAAATTTGCTACTGTCATTGTCTAGTCTAATAAAGGATGTAGCACTCTCATATATTTTCTTCAAAATCATAATATATGGAGTATCTATGCCTTGTCTTTCCAATGCCCGAAACATTGCCCTATGCTGTATGGAGTCAAATACCTTTTCATAATCCACAAATGCCAGGCATAATGGTGTTTTATATTCATTTGCTTTCTCCATTAGCTGTGATATTACGTGAAGGTGATCCGTAGTTGGGAATCCTGTCCTAAACCCAGCTTGCTCTTTCGGTTGATTCTCATCAAGTATTCTTTCTAATCTGTTAGCAATGACCCTTGTGAACAACTTGTAGATATGGGATAACAAGCTAATTGGTCTATAATTTCCAATTTCTGATTTATCTCGTTTCTTATGCAGCAAAACTATGATTGCATTATTCCACTGCTTAGGCATCACACCTTTTCTAATGCACTTTGTGAAGAGCCCTGCCAGTTTTTGTGTTATGTCTCCTCCTCCCAATTTTAACAACTCTACAGTAACTTCATCTTCCCCCGGGGCTTTCCGATTCTTCATTTTCTTCAATACATGTTCTACCTCATCAGGAAGAATATCGGGTATGTCGTATGTGTTGCTACTTTGCAATCCATGTTCCCCACTGCTGGTATCATTCCCTCGCTCCTTGTATAATTCTCTATAGTAGTCTTCTGCTATTTGAATTATGCCTTCTCTGCTGTTTATAAGTACACCATCGCTATTCTTCAGTTTCAGTATCATTTGTCTTTCTGTATTACTGCTCATGGCTGCTGATTTAAATCCTTTGTTTTCCCTTAATGCTTGTTCTACGTTTCTTGTGTTAAATCTTCTTATGTCCTCTCTGAGTCTCTTTCTAATGGCTTTGCATAACTCAGTATACTCAATTTTCTCCCTGTCAGTGTTTTTCTTGCTCTTCATTTGTCGTCTTCGGTTCATCCTGACAAGTGTTTCTTGACTATTTTTTTCTTCTTTGGATTTCTGTTTCCCTATAGGTTTCTTGGGCTTTATCACTTTCTGAAAGTTGTAATATTCCTTGTCGATATCTTGGTCCTGAGCAGTCTGCAGATGCTCAAACTTGTTCTTAAGTTCCAGTACATACTGCTTTTTCTCCTCCCCTGTTATTTCAAAGACCTTTGTATTATTTACTCGAATCAATTTTTTCCTTTCCTTTCCTACATCTATCTCAAGTGTACATCTTACCATTCTGTGATCACTTCCAACATTTACCGTATTCAGGACGGTAACATCATTCACAATATATCTTCTGTTAGTGAGGATGAAGTCGATTTCATTAGTTGTTAATCCATTTGGACTCTTCCATGTCCACTTTCTGTTCACCCTTTTCTTGAAAAAAGTGTTCATTACTGACAGTCCTTGAGATTCTGCAAATTCCACAAGTCTTTCACCTCTTTTATTTCTTTCACCAATTCCAAAATTTCCTATAGTTCCTCTTTCTGCGCTGTTTTGTCGTTTTCCAACCTTAGCATTGAAGTCTCCCATAATAATAGTGTAGTGGGTTTTCTGCTCATCTAGAAGACTCTCAATTTCAGTGTACATTTCTTCAACCTCTTCATCATCATGGCTCGATGTTGGTGCATAAATCATTATAATCTTTAGCTTGTACCTCTTAGAAATCTTGAGTATTAGTCTTGACACCCTTGGTGATGTACTTTTGAATTCCAAAATGTTGTTTTTAAAATCTTTATGGATCAGAAACCCAACTCCACCTTCACTTCTTTCACTGTTTCCATTGGTGTACAGCAGATTTCCACTTGATAAACTTATGTGATTCATTTCTTCTTCTTGTTTCAGCCAAACCGATGATATTCCAATTCACATTTTCTAATTCCTTTTCCAGCTCTAATATCCTCTCTTCACCGATGAGTGATCGTATTCAAAGTATTCAAAGTATGCGTGTGAGTTTAATGACGGCTTCCAGAGTTTCCTCTATATCCGTCGTGTGTTAGGCGTTGCGCCAAAGCCGGCATGAAAAAAAAAAAAAAAAAAAAGGAAAGATCTAAAGCAAAACAGTAAAAGGGGTAATTAATTGAAACTAGTGTTGTGTAATGTGTGGGTTATGTTGTTGTGAATGCCGGCACCTGGCTTTAGCAGCAGGGGGTTGAGAGCGAAGAAATGCTCCAATCCCCCGCTCCCGTCCCTAGCCACGAGGAGGCAGCCAGCAACTACTATGACAAAGGTAAGGGGAATATGAACTATATTCCCGGGGACTACTGTTAGGAGAAGTTATTAATTTTGAATTTTGATATAGGGTAAGGTTTTAACGACGTGGTGCAAAATAATAACAATAATAAAGTTAAGGAAAGACACCCTTAAGCTATATACATAAGGAACTGAAGTCAGCTTGACTCCCAAGGAGAAAATTAGAAATAAGGGATTGAAATAAGCAAAATTAAATGTATACATGAATTGTTGCAACAAAAAGTATCAACTAGATACCAAGAATAAGTTTATACTATTATACAATTAAGAAATAATAGACAAATATATATAGATATGTATTGACCCAAGATTCAAGCAGCGTGCGGGAGACGAAAACTGTCAACCCACACACGACAAGAATCACCGAGTCAGCTAAGAGAAAAAAAAAAATGAAACGTATAATTTCCTATCAACATATTAACAATTAAAAGTTTTTACAGACAACTTATCCAAACCAGGATAGCTAAACAACCATCATTTGTAGTTAATTATAAAATCTAAAATTATTTCTAACATATCAATACAGAACAAAATAGGCAGACCCAAGATCCAAGCAGGGTGCGGGAGACGAAACCTGTCAACCCACACACCGCAAGAATCACCGAGTCAGCAAGAAAATATAAACCTTATAATTTTCTAACAACATATTAACAATGAAAAGTTTATACAGACAACTTATCCAAACCAGGATAGCTAAACAAAACATCATTCGCAGTTATTTACAAAATCTAAAATCATTTCTGACAGATTAATACAAAACAAAAATAGGCAGACCCAAGATCCAAGCAGGGTGCAGGAGGCGGACAGCCCGTCAACCCACACACCGCCAGAAACCCCGAGTCAAACAGAGAAAAGATGTAAGTTAACATCACCTAAATATATAAAAATTTTTAAGCGTAAGCTGTCCTGGAAACTACAGAGTTATATGCTGCCTTAAACACAGGACAGATGGGATCCTTGTAAGAATGGTTACTAGCTAACTTTCTAAGCAAACAATTACAGCACGTAGGAGAAGAGTTCTTAGAATGACATGAGGAGGTCTCGTGACCAGTTTGGCCACAGTGGCCACAACGAGATAGCAGAATGTCCATACTGTAAACATTTACGGCACCTGGTTGTTATTACGAAGTCCTTAACAGTGTGAGCGGACCAGCTGATGTAAACTCGGTTATGCTGTTGGATGAAGAACCTACGAAGTCGAGGGGAAACTTCAAAAATCCAGTGCATGTTTGCTTTATTTCTGGCATTAATGGAGAAGCGTAGACGGAACTCATTTTTGAATTCCTCAACAGAAAATGAAGAAGAGAAAAAATTCCTTGAGAAAATCTCCTCCAAGAGATCCTCCTTGTTGGTATGCTTAGATATATCATACAGAATTACAGTTGGATTATATTTTTTCAGGATTTCTGTTTTAAGCTTCGAGTCTTGTAATTTCTGACATAAACGAATAGAAGCAAGGTCTTGAGCTGAGGCAGCCTCCACAGCCACACCAGTGTTACGAGTGAGTCTAATAGACTTAACCTTTACATGTTTCAAATCAGTCCTTAACCTGTCCTGAAAAGAGGTGCGTATTTCATCACTAGAAAGAAAGCTGCAGTTCGCATCAGGCTTAATTAATATTGTAAAATTTTCTTTGGCAGCAGGAGAACCAACTGGAACCTCAACTTGGACAGGTTTAGAAGGGTATGACACGGGAACAGTGGGAGTAGGAGTGTCCGGAAGTTGACTTACTTTAGTAGAGACAGCAATAAGCTGCTCCGAGAAGGTGTCTAATTTTTGTTTAAGGGCATGAATTTGAGCCTCTTTGGTATTAAAAGCATCCAGTACATGGTCTACCTTTCTGGTAAACTCGTCTTGTGCTGAGAGTTTTGAAGTAAGTTCCTTTAGTTGAGAATCTTTCGATGTTACTAATTCCGATAAGTAGACGTTTTCTTTGGAGAAATTTTCCAAAGAAGCAAGAGAAGCCTCAAGAGAAGAAATAAGAAATAGAAGTCTCCAAGCAGGTAATACGATCATTTTTCTGCAAAATCAACAAATCACGCTCCTTAAGATCAGAAGTGACCTGGTCCAGTTTAACAAAAACCTCCTCTAAAGATTTAAGAGTGGTTTCCAGACTATTTATCTCCTCATTCTTTGAGAGAAGTTCCTGGTCTCTGCACTCCAAATCAGAAATAAGTTGAGAATTCTGATCACTAATAGTCTTTCAATGTACACAAGGTAAAGTAATTAACGTCAGCAGTTTTAATACCACTACGTAGAAAATCAATATGTGTGACAGCTTTATCATACATAAAAGCAGCCGTACTAAAGGTCAATTCGAGTCTATCAAGTGTTTGTTGGATCAAGTTCACATCCCCAATAGACCACTGGTGACGTGGTTGAAATATATAATCACACCTATTTTTATAGAAATTAAATATCTTAAGCATATTTTGTCAGTTCGAAAAAACAATAGGTTCCCCATCACATTTGAAAGTAGGAGGTGCCTGTAATGCAAACGAAACAAAAGAATCACTCTGAGGAGAGGGAACAGTTCCCTGGGAGAGAGCCTGAAATAAGTCAGAAGGTGCAAGCTTATCAAGTTCCAGAACAAATGAAGAATTGTCAGCCATAGTTGAAATTGTCCTCTAAAGGAGTTAGCAATTTTTTAGAATTTATTAGAATTTTCCTCAAAAACCACTAGGGAACACCACCTGAGCCAGAAAGGAAAAATCGACGAGAAATCAAAAATTCCGAAATAATTACCGATAGGGGGCGCCACTAAGAACAAAGGTTAAACCTGACAAAAGGAAGTCACAAATCAAATTTGAGCCAAATCGGATGAATAGAACTCGAGAAAATTGATTTTGAATTTTTGCCTAAAATGTCCCAAAAATAGCTGGATGAAAAGTCACTTTTTTTTAGAAAACGTTATAACTTCAGTAAATATTGGCGGGTTGTAACGAAACTTAGTCACATAATAGATATCTCTGTCTAGATGATGATACAGTCCCTAACCAAAAGATTCGGGACACCACAGACGAGAAAAACACGAACTCAAGAAATATCCACTAGGGGGAGCTGCAGTGCATTGTAATAGAAAGAGGGGACCATAAGAAAACTAAAGAAGGTAAGATTGTTATGAAACACCCCATAGAAGCTGAGAAAATGAGGTTTTAAGTTTTTTAGCCCAATCAGCCCAAAACGTGTCACTAAAGCAGGGGACCCCCAAGACAATATCAACTAGAAGCAAATACTTGTAATTAAGCCAAAAATGCAAAAATTTCCCTCAGAAAACTTATTTTGAATGTGAGTTCCTAATATTTTGCATGATAGATATGTAAAATCCAAAATGGCAACCCAAAATAGAAAGCCTAAGTGAATATGGATGTTTCAAAAGTAAATCCCCATAAAGCCAAAGTAATTAAACATTAGGAAATTGTGACCCTATT
>NC_143579.1:237417584-237513050 GCF_048544385.1 Mastigoproctus giganteus | reverse complement strand
AAGTCCGGGATTAGGCCCAGGAACTTAAGTGAAGTTTGATATTGGAGAGGATGGCCATGCACTCTAATCGTCGGATGTCTTCGCATGTTAAGAGTGCCCTGTAGCTAGAGTGTTTGCTTTTAGTTGTGCTAATCATTAACTTATGAGTTGAAGTCCATGTGCGAAGGGCTTCAATGACATGGTTCTCAATGCAAGAGCGAGTAGCATTAGCATTAGCATTAGCATTAGCATTAGTAGAGGCATTTGATGCAAGAAAGCAAGCTTATGCAGCATCAGCCAAAAAAAAAATAATAAAATAAAATAAAATAAATAAATAAATAAATAATAAATAACCACTCCCACTTCACCCCTCTGTTCGTTCAAAATACCTGTCCATTTGAGCCTTAAACTTATTTAGAGTATCAACTTCCACAACAAGGGATGGAAGTCTATTCCACCAACCAACCACCCGCTGGCTAAAGGCAAATTTCCTCACGTCTATCCTACATCTGTCTTTTCTCAATTTTAATTTATGCCCTCTCAGTTGATTATTCTGAGCAAGAGGAAGAATCCCATCAGCATTGAGCATGCTCAAACCATTCAAGGCTTTATACACCTCTATCAGATCACCTCGCTGGTGCCTAGTCCCCAGACACTGTAATTTGCAAAACTTAAGCCTTTCTTCGTAAGAGCACACCTTTGTTCCATTCACTAATCTTGTTGCCCTTCTCTGTACTCGTTCCAGCATCTCTACATCCCTCTTGAAATGAGGCCTCGAGACCTGTATACAGTACTCTAGGTGTGGCCAGACCATTGCCTTATACAAGGGAATAATCACCTCCTTATCCCTGCTAGAAAAATTCCTATATATCATCGACAATACACCATGAGCTACTCTTGCACCCCGTCTGCACTGCTCAGAAAACTTCATAACTGCCTGCACAACCACCCCCAGGTTTATTTGTTTCCCCAATGATTCCCAGCAGTCTCTGAAATATCCTGCATCTTATTTTCCAGGCTGCGGCTCATTCCAATAGAAGCAGTGCAAGAATCACTTTCACCTCTGCCAGTGGCTACTGTTAATCTATTAGTCCTTGTATCCCCCAATCTAGCAGTTTTCCGACCCACCTAACACTGCCTCGATAGCTTCAGCAAAAAAGTAGGTCCATTTACCAGGACAACGAGATCATCAGCATAGGAAAACATAGAGGTATGCTAGCCACTCATCCAAGGTGTAGCTTAGCCACTTATCCACGGCGTAGCTTAGCCACTCATCCAACTCCATGTTCCACATAGCTGGGCCGCCGAAAATAGAGCTCTCAGGGGAACCTCTAGTGGTATTCCTAGTAGTCCAACGGAATGGGGTCTTGATTGTGATTTTCCTATTTGTGAAATAGCTGTTGAAAAATTTGTGGGGCTAAGGAGAACATTCGGTGGCCCTAACCCGTCTCATGGCACTAGACAGAGCCAAAGGCCCCTTTGAAGTCTGTAAATATAGCTGTCATGTATTTAGAAACCGACTGCTCTTTTACAATGCAAATGCTCTGGATTGTGTCAATAGTGGACATCTTGGTTTAAATCCATATTGGTAGGGGGGGACCTGAATCTCTTTTCATAGATAGGTAATAGCCTGGCTAGCAGCAAGCACTTCGGGGCTTTTCCCAAAATCGATAGGAGCAATCGGTCAATAGGAATTTGAGGCTCCAGTGGGAGAAGAGGAATATTTTGGTATTAAGCGAAGGTTTGCATTCTTCCAGTGAGCAGGGAAGGTACGTCCGGGAGCAAGCGACCATAGTCATTGAATTGTTTCACCTTCGTTCCGGTCAAGTCCAGGAGCCTTAGCATACTTGATTTTTTGGATGGCATTGGAGACTTCCTGTTGAGAAAATTCTTCCTCCCTGCCAATGGGAACATGTAGGTTTTCTGCAATTATGATGTATTGTTGGTGAGAATTGTTGTCTGAGTTATCCTGTATGATGATTTTATCGAGTATCTTTACCATGGTATACAACCACGAGGTAGTTTCCAGGGTGCTATGCTCTGTTATGGAATTCATTATATCCAGAGTACCAAGCTTCTGTCTGGTGATCTTGTGGACTATTCCCCATGGATCTCTCCTTCCTTCAGTTTGGACAAGGTGCCTCCAGGTGTTCTGCTTCTGGTGATAAATGGTATTGCAATTTCAAATACAGATTCTGCCTGCTGCTGTGAAAGGACAGTGAGATTAGTGATTAGTTTGCAAACTGCATCCTCTGGAGGCTAGGCACTTGCGAGCTTATCTAATTGAGGTGTTTGAGCCTTTGAATGGATTGAGTAAGCTCAATGCTGATGACATTTTTCCTATTGCTAACACTACACACTTCATGGGGCATAAATTCAAATTGAGGAAGGTTGGTTGGAACTTGGAGGATAGATGTGCGGAAGTTCGCCTTCAGCCAGCGAGTCACGATTGTTGGAACAAACATCTATATGTTGTTGTTGCGGAAGTTGATAGTTTTATTAAATTCAAGGGAGAACTAGAAAATTTATTGGAAGGGATAAAGAGATAATGTGGAAGGTTTTTGGCATATGATGCCTTCTTTCATCATATGCCATTATCTATACTAACACTGAATGGCTTGAGAATGGTTCACCGCAATTTCTGTCGAATTAAATTTTTACTATAACTTCAGTTGGATCTTGGGATAGAACTTGTGGAATAACTACACTTAAGGAAACACCTTAAAGATCGTTTCCTCCCTTATTAGAAGCTCTATCTAGTTCAACTCCTGGATGCCGACATGTGTAAAATTGTAGAGGACAAGAAGTATAGACGTCTTATCTTAGATCCACACGTTGTTTCCACAGCCATAAACTGATCTGAGATCGTTCCGGCTCGAAAACCCAACTGAAGAAAACTATCTCATGTTATTCTAATTTATTATTATTATTATTTGTAATTTGATGTATTATTATAATTTTTTAAGGTATAAAATCTGCTTGATGTTATTAACACATAATTGTCATTTACTCATTTACTTTACTCGTATTTAAACTTTGTACTTACCCTGGATTATATTTCTGGCAAGATGTAGCTCTGCTTCTGCTTTACAAACCCTCACGGCACTAACCCCTGGATTAGAGCCGTGAAGCATTTGTAAAGTTAGCGTACCTGCGTGTGCCTATGAACCTTACAATAAAGTTCATATTTATATTTATCTCATATGATATGGCACTTCTCGACAGTTCGTCTACTGTTCTGAAGTGAATTTAGATTTTGAACTTTCAGTAGAGCTGTGGCGGAACCATCCACCACGTTTGCTACCACGGGGAAAGCTCGATGGCTGTTTTGATGTAGTTGTGACTCATCATGCGGTGGTCGCTTGTCAATCTGATCTGAGTGTTCTATACCATTGCCATCAGTACCTAGATCTTTGACATGACCTTCTCCCCACTGATGTTATCTTCCCTGGAACTGAACCAGACTTCCTAAGCACCAGAGAAAATTTCCAGTCCCTGCAAGAATTTGCTCGTCATGCCTTTGATCACCGGAGATGCCTTCTAACTCAACAACAGGATACCTCCTTGCCTTCCTAATGGAAACTCCTACTGACACTGCTGGAATTGGCCTTTGGACAGTACGACATTAGATACACCGATGGGCCAAAACATCATGACCAGCGAGTCGTTAAGCAAATCGAAGCAATTTCAGGTGAACTATGGAGCATGCGCGGGTCGGGACACTGGAAAAAAAAACAACTGATACTGAGCTCCGTTAATCAGTGTTTTTATATATTATTATTAGCCATATGGTGCAAGGAAGCCTGAGGCTTATGCTGCACCAGCCAAAAAAAAATTCTGAATTACCATGAGAGATACAGAGAGAGAGAGAGAGAGAAAGAGAAAGAGAGAGAATAAGAGTCAGAAGTAGAAGGGAATCACCAAGAAAGAGAAGAATGATGATATCCAGCTCAGGACCCTGGGTGTGCCAAGCCTATACTCACCAGATGTGAGTCCCCAGGGTTAAAGTTACTCATGTTCTTCAGATGGGAAAGCCAGTGGATTTAAGCGAGTTTACAAAGGTCAAATTGTAATGGCCAGACAATTGGGTCAGGGCATATCCAAAAAAAAAAAAAAAAAAAACTAAACTATTATTTTTAGGTCACCCGAATAATTAAATTCCTCTGCCGTGCTGTGTGTCATATGTCTGTTAATTGGGTGTGTTCTCTGATCGATTTGTTTGTTTTGCTAGACGAAAAACCCCAGATTCTGGGGGAAAAACGTTGCTATCTGCGTCTGAGACCGACTAATTCAGCCATGGAGTGAAAAAGCCCATTAAAGTTCCTCACGTCATCGACGGGATTCGAACCTGGGCCTTTTCCACCCGGTGTGGGAAGGACAGTGATTATACCACTGCGCTACCCACGCAGACTGGTCAGAGCATATCCGAAAATGGCATGGCTGGTGGGATGCTCACAGTTAGCCATAGTTAGTACCTACCGAAAGTAGTCCGAGGAGGGAAAATCTACGAACTGCCGGCAAGGTGTTGGACGACCACGGACGACTCATCGTGCTCGAGGTGAGCGAAGGCTCTCTCTCTGGTGGTACATGGCAACAGAAGGACGACTGTTGCGCAACTCGCTGGTAATTGGAATGCTGGTGATGGGAGTAATGTGTTACAACACACAGTACATCGAAACCTGCTAAAATTGGGGCTGCGTAGCCGCAGGCCGCTCCGAATGCCCATGCTAACCACGATTCACCGGCGACAGAGCCTTCAATTGGCACGCGAACATCGAAACTGGACCTTCAGTCATTGGAAGAAGGTCGTCTGGTCCAATGAATCACGTTTCCTGTTGCATCATGTGGACAGCCGGATACATGTGAGTCGTTCACCTGGGGAAGTGATGGAGCCTGGACGCATCATGGGACGAAAACAAGCCGGTTGCGGCGGTGTCATGATTCGAGCGATGTTCTGCTGGGATACTCTGTGTCCAGTCATTCATGTGCTGGGCACTCTGACGTCTACCACCTACTTAAACATCATTCAGCACTCATGCACTCCAGGTCCTTATGGGAGCCCTTCCCCTGGACCTCGAGATAGTTTGCTGTGGTCTCCTCTACAACCTTTCCAAAGGCAAACCTGCTACCCTGTCAAGATTTCACACTAGACTTAACCAATGACCCCAAAATAGAGAAGAGGAGACTCACCTTACAACTTCAACAAATCTGGCAAACATGCTGGGAGAACTCATCAAAAGGACAAATTACACGGAAATTCGTGCCAAAAATACAAGCCGTCTACCCGGAATATCTGCGCTGGTTCTCCCTAGGACTGCTGGTTACGTACCTCCTTACCGATCACGGCACCATCAGACAAACTATCAAACTTTGGACTCGATGACATCCCCCCCCCCATGCTATTGTGGAATGATAGAAACATGGGAGCATCTTATGCACCACTGTCATTTATATGACGACCTGCGATGCTGCCTTATCACTGAAATCCAATGTATTACAGAACCAAGGGGAGTATCTGGAGGAGGAGAGTAGTTATAGGGCACTAACATAATATTCAGAGGACCTCTTTGACAGAAGGCAAACCTTCCCTGTGCCACAATCCCAGCAACCACAACCAACGTAAACCCTGGCTAACTCCCTCAACTAAACCACCAAAGATCACCAGAATCTACCAAACCGACCATGAATAACCTGGCCATGTAAACCCCTACACAATATCCATGGACGGACACTCAGCCGACTAAACCAAACTACTTAGGATAGGACCATATCCCATGAAAGATAAACACTGATTAGGCTGGACCAGGCCCTGGATGTGACAACCACAGGCAAGACCCCTGGACTCGACCCAAGGAACTGACCAAAAGCAGACATATTGCTACTACGTGACAATCACGGACTAGACCAAACATCTCGATGTGATAACCACGAACTTGACCCAAAGATTTGACCAAATAACAAGCATAATTGTCACTGAGCCTTATTGGCAATATGTGCCAGCTCCCTTTCCTGGCTCACTTTAGCCTCCCTGGTGGCAGGGAGGTTGGCTGGCTTCCTGTCCCTCTCCTCACCACCCTTCTTTTTCTCTCCGGTGCGACATGGGTATGCCCCACTGACACCTGATTGGGGGTCATCTTCACTATTGACCCCATCTTTCTGTCTTTCTCCCCCCAGCCTTCAGTCTCCCCCTCTCTATCTTCACGCTAGCATACACCTCACACGTCAAAATCTTTGTCCAAATTACTTTTCGTTCACATTTTTGCCTCTCAGACTTCAAGCGCTCTTCGCTCTCCCCACGCATTCGATTATTAAAGAATCACTATATGTATATACAGTATAGATTTATTATTATTTTTTTTTTTATTTACCTCTTTTTTTTTTAAAGGTCCTAGCCACTGAAATCTCAGTAAATTAGCAGGCAGGGCCTGCCAGAGTAAATACAAACTATTAGGTACCTGGTCTGCCACCACGGGGCGAAGTGCGGGCAACGTCGGGCCTCAGTAGAGGTCTGGCGGCTAAATGGCCAGAAGAACAACGGTACATGACACCACAGATTCCAAGATCCACACACTTTTAAATCTCTGGCCTTTACAGCGAACTGTATCACACCACAATGTAAACTCCGCGGAGATGGGGGGAACCCCTGGTGCCGTCTGACCCTAAATACACTTTACACTTTACTTTACCTAAACATCATTGCTGACCAGGTACACCCTTTCATGGCAATGATCTTCCCCTCTGGCGGTGCCGTCTTTCAGCAGGTTAATGCACCATGCCACACCGACCGGATTGTTCGAGACTGCTTCGCGGAACATGGGAAAGATTTCCAGGTATTGCCCTGACCTCCAAATTCCCCAGACATCAATCACATCAAGCATCTGTGGTTTGTGTTGGAACAGCAACTACGATCTGCGGCTTCTCAACCACGGACCAAACAGGGGTTAAAGGATCTGCTAGTTACGTGTTGGTACCAGACACCACAAGACACATTTAGAAATCTTGTAGCGTCCATTCCTCGCCGGGTACGAGCTGTTTTGGCTGCAAGTAGAGGACCAACATCATATTAGGTGGTGATCATAATGTTTTGGCTCATCGGTTTATCTATATACAGTGGCAGGAACAAAAACTGCATAACTTGTGAATTTTGCAAATAATGTGTTTTGCGCTGCATTGTGGGTTGAAGAAATGTTCGAAATGCATTTGTTAGATGGAATATATATCTCTGTGAATGAAATCCAATAAAAAGACTTAACCCGATATACCTAATTGCCATAAATACCTTCCCAAAGGGTGAAATGCGTAATTAATGGAATTATGAGAAATCATGCAAATGGATGACACAAAGGTTGGCAGGGTTGTTAATGACAGTAATGGCAGTGTGCTACTACAACAGGATCTAGATAATTTGGGCAGATGGGCTAAGAAGTGGCAACTGAAGTTCAACCTTGACAAATGCAAAGTACTGCATATGGGTAGAAGTAACCCCAGAGAAACGTACCAACTGTGTGGTACTACACTTAAGGTGGTAGAAAATGGAAAAGACCTGGGAGTAATTGTGCAGTCAGATATGAAGTTTTCTGAGCAGTGCAGACAGGCTGCTAGGGCGGGTCATGGGGTTTTGTCAATGATATATAGGAATTTTGCTAGCAGGGAAAAGGAGGTGATTGTCCCTCTGTATAAGGCAATGGTCAGGCCACGCCTTGAGTACTGCGTACAGGTCTGGAGGCCTCATTTTAGGAAGGATGTAGATTTGCTTGAGCGTGTACAGAGAAGAGCAACACGATTGGTGAGGGGAATGAAGGGATTCTCTTACCAAGAGAGGCTTAAGTTCTGCAAATTGCAGTGGCTGGAGACTAGGCACCTGCGCGGTGATCTGATTGAGGTCTATAAGGCCTTGAATGGGTTGAGCACGCTGAATTCTGATGGGATCCTTCCACTTGTTCAGATTACCAACCTACGGGGACATAAGTTCAAATTAAGAAAGGACAGATGTAGAATAGATGTGCGGAAATTTGCCTTTAGCCAGCGGGTGGTTAATTGCTGGAACAAACTTCCATCTGTCGTTGTGGAAGTTGATAGGTTAAATAAATTTAAGGAGGAACTGGACAGGCATTTGGAGGGAATGGTGTGATTTTTTTTTTTTTTTTTTTTTGGCTGATGCTGCATAAGCTCCTACACTTGCTTTCTTGCATCATGTGCCACTACTACTACTACTACTACTACTACTACTATTTACGTGTCGAAATTGAAATGACAATTTCAATTTCAATACGTAAATGCAATTATATTAACGTAATAATGTTATGTACTGTAAATCAGAAAAATAAGTCCTCAATATTTTGTTGTTCCTCCTCGAGCAGCAATTGCAGCCTTGCAGCGATAGCATAGAGTTAACCAACTTCTGGATATACGGTTGCCCAATTTCGTGGTACCACACCCTTACAATGCAGCTTAATCTTACTTGTTGGCTTCTTCTGAGCAATTTTAGATGACATTATGTACCAGCAATTTTGAATAGGGTTCAAATCTGAACTGTTGCCAGGCCAGTCCAACACTGTAATGCCAGAATTTCTGAGGTATGATTGCACCTTAAGGGAGAAAAACGAGGGAAAACATTGGTGTAAGTATGTTTTAAGTCTTGAGAGACAAGAAGATAAACTCATCATTAAATCTAAATAGCATAAAACTAATCAATTTTGCTATGTGGCAACTGAGTCCTGTTGCAAAATACAGTTTTGGACGTCTGTGTGATGATCCCTAATAACGGGTTTCAGGCACTCCTCCACGATAGGTTTCTGCATTCACCGTTCCGTTAATAAACTTAATTCGCCCCACCCCTTTGCTTGTTATGCATCCTCAGACCATCTAACCGGCGGGGAACTTTACAGTCGGTGTTATGCAGTCAGGATAGTATGCCTCCGATTTTCGTTTTCTGACGTATCGCTTCTAATCAGGTCAGTAGCGTATCCAGGTATCATCGTCGGGGGAGAGGGGGGATGACCAAGTACAGGTATCATCGTAAGGGGGGCATGGGGAGCAGGGTTTTGAGTTGTTTTTTCTTAAGAACGCCTACTGCGTTCTTTTTCTTTAATTTCAATTTTTTGGCTAAGGGGAGCATATGCTCCTTCTGTCTACCCCTGAATACGGCCCTGAATCAGGTTACGCCGTTTTCCGATTTAATAACTCTGTTTGGGTCGAAGGACGTTTTTCACCATTGGCCATACGAACTGTGAAATTTGGCAGAGGACCATCAGTGGTCGTTTATGGAACAATGAATGCCATGAGATAAATTACATTATGGACATAGTTCCGCTCTTTCTCGTGTCACACTTCACAGTTCGTAGTGATTTGAACTGAAGAAATGGGTATGCAAAAGCTTCACTGGCCTCCCCAAAACTAATGAAGCTTTTCAACACCCATACTTTATAACCTTAATCACACTGAACATCTCTCGGATAACTGCAGTGCTAGCTTCGGGCAGGCCAACACGTCCATAATCCGTATGGAACATCAAAAATCTTAGATGTTGTATTTAGCTTTTAATTTCTGTATCGAATAAAATCGTCTGCGCGTGTAGCATAGTGGTATCGTCACCGTCCTCCCAACAACGGGTGGAAAAGGCTCAGGTTCGAATCCCGTCAATGACGCGAGAAACTTTTATGGTCTTTTTTCACTTCGTGGCCGAGTTAGGAGTAGACAGCAAGTCTCAGGACTGATTTTCCATCCAAGAAACAAATTGACCAGAGAACATGATACTCCTGAACAGATGAATGAACAATCCAGGTGGTCCTAATGTGATATTTATTGTATTGAATACAAACATTAAATACGCACATACATTTTGTGACATCAAAGTGCAGCCTCTTCTGTTTGGTAACATTTAAAAAATCTGCCCTTCTCCTTACAGCCAAAGTACCATAATGTCCTTTCACATACAAACTACGAAATTTATTTATTTTTCGTTTAACAGTGAAAACTCTGAACACGTTATGCCTAAAAAAAAAGCATAAAAACCTACAAAGGCTGCACGCTTGATAGAAAACGAAATGAAACTTAGCTTGTAAAAAAAATTCGATGTTTAGGGTGAATTCAGAGGGAAATGATTTTTTCCCCAGGTATATTTCACCACTGTTGTAGTTCCAGATATTCATACTTTCATTATATTTCACTTCAAAGATGTTAAAAGTATTAATTGAAATACTAAACTGTTCCATATATTACCACATCTATATACAATTATTAGTAGTTTCTTTCATCCATAGCACCCATTCATCTTATTTTTGTGTAAGGTTTGCTCATGCGTTCACTTCATTCATCAAAACTCGTTTAACTAAAAATACGTGGCACGTTCAATCTGTATTTGACACTTGAGTTTCTCTTTTTAAATCCGCAGATTGAGTTTTTTTTTTTCTACAGTTACGGTCTGATGAGCAAATAAATTCTCTAAATTATTAACGTCACCGTTTTTAAGAGCGTTAGCATATATGGATAATGTGCTATTGTTTTTATCGTGTTCGTCCGTCCGTCCGCATGTAACAACTCTATTCCCAGTGGACGGATTTTCATGCAATTTAGTACTTGACCATTTTAAAAAGATTTGTCCAGCCATTTGAAATGTTATTAAAATCAGACCAATATAAATCTGGCACTTATTATTATTTATTTTTTTTTTCATACATATATATACATGCCACATATTGTAGCTGATGTACTGCATATTATGTTTGTTGCCATGCGCTGGTTGGAGTAATGAATGGGTAATGTGGCGAATGCGCAGAAGTGAAATGTTCTCAGTTGGTACATAAAAATCGTTGCTTTTTGCTGCCCTCCACTTTTTTTTTTTTTTTGTTATAAATCATGAATTATTACTATTTGATAATGCGCCTGAAATGTAACACGATCTGACGAGCCCAAGAAATGCAGTAAACTCTGTGAAATACGGGATATTAAAAAAAAATAAAAAATCGCAAAACATCATCAACGCAATCCGACACTAACATCGACAATCGCATTTGTCTTTATTCTTAAACACAGATCTGCAAAAACCAATGACACTTCTTTATTTCAGTTGTCTGCAAGGCAATCTTGCCTTTTAATCTGTATTTGCGGCCAGCAGGATTTAATTCTCACAGCAAAACAAACTCCCTTTGTAAGAAGTTGCTCTGATATTGCACTTCTTTTTAAAAAATGGACTCTCCAAAAAGGGTAATTGGCTTTCTTTAAAAGATCAGACTGCCATGACCGCCTGTTTCAGGACTAACTGGTCCCTCATTAGATAATTGGTGACCTCTAGTAAGAACACCCAGACAAAAACAGTTGTGAACAACTTGTAAACAAAAGAAACAAGTGCAATACTAATGCAGACCCTTACAAAGGTAAGCCATAAGATTGAGTAATAAAACCTACACTAACAGAAGGGATTATTATCTCAGAGAGCATATATGATTGTGTTGAGGATCTTCTGTTCCTTTCTTTTTCTGAGTGAGGTGTTCCATAGGGATTTTCTCTTGGACCATTGTTTTATAACAGCATGAAATGAAGAAATCAGTGAGGTTTTAATATCCTTTGATGTAAGGTGTAAGGTGTATTTAGTGTCAGACGGCACCAGGGGTTCCCCCCATCACCGCGTAGTTTTCATTGTGGGTGTACGAGTTCACTGGAAATGCCAGAGATTTAAAAGTGTATGGATATTGTACATGTGTAGTGTCGTGTACCGTTGTTCATCTGGTCGTTTAGCCGCTGGACCTCTGCTGAGGCCCAATGTTGCCCCACCTTTGCCCCGTGGAGGCAGACCAGGAACCCAGTAGACTTAAGTTACTCTGGCAGGTCCTGCCACCTAATTTCCTGAGTTTCAGTGGCTAGAACCTAAAAAAAAAAAAAATTTTTTTTATTGTATTTATATTGCATGCATATATGCGTGCATACAAGCACATATATACACACATGCACATATGTACATCATACATGTGCCAACGTCAATCGTGGGGTTGACGTCACTTGAGTTGGGTGCATATATGCGTGCATACAAGCACATATATATACACATGCACATATGTACAGCATACACATACCAACGTCAATCGTGGGGTTGACGTCGCTTGAGTTGGGCCAGAACGTGGGTGAAGATATTTTGGAAGTATTTAAATTTGGGTGTGTGGGGCTTCGCTAGCGTGAAGATAGAGAGGGGGGGAGGCGGAAGACTGGGGTGGGAAAGACAGAAGTATGGAGCCAATAGGGAAGACAGCCCCAAGTTTCAGTGTGGCATGCCCATGCCCCACCAGAGTAGAAATGAGGGGGGGGCGACAAGAGAATCGTCTCCCCGGGGAGTAGGGTTTAAAGGTGAAGGGGGCTAGGGTGCCCTCTTCAGGTTGCCGTGTGGCTTTGGGAGCTAGGCTGCAGTTTGTTGTCTCTATTCTTGTCCACTTGATTCAGATTGGGACACTCATGAGGCAATCCCTGTCCTTTTTTTTTTTTTCCCCGTTGATTCTCTTTTCTTCTTCTTTTTCCCTTCTTCTTTTCTTTATTCCTTTCTTTTCCATTCATTTTCTTTTCTTCCACAGTTTTCTTTTCCAGGAGTTGTCTCTGTCTTATGCGATTTATGTTACTGTACTATCAGTCTCGGTGTATGGCAATTAACACCCTTCTCCTTGTGAAGAGGTCCTGTGCATACTGGGAGAGCGCGCGGTACTCCTCTTGCGTGTCAATGAAATGATGTTCAAGTCCTTTGGGGAGGTAATGGATTTTCATGATGAGGGTGCATCTGAGGTCTTCGTATTGTGGGCAGTCGTAAAGCAGGTGGTCCCAGCTTTCGACCTCCCCGAACGTGCAATTTGGGTCATCGACGAGGCAGACGCTGAACAGTTTCTGGTTGAAGGGTCCATGTCCTGTGAGTAAAGAGGTCAGGTGCAAGCCCGGGAAGAACCAGCCCGGTTGCCTTGGGTATATTTTGTTCAGTTCTGGAAAACATTTACGAGTGATCTCGCCCTTTGTCGTCTCTGTCCATCTTTGTCGCCACTCCTGAAGGAGGTAGGTCTGTAGCCGTGCTCTTTCCGTTTTTTGACTGCTTGCTGGGTTGATTGTGAAGTCCTGATGATTTGCGGCCACTCCCTTTGAGTGCAGGTAGAGCAGTCCTGCTCTCACAGCTTCTAAATCCAGGGGTAGCGCTCCAGCAAGCACCTGCAGTGCAGGTGTGCTTACCGTGTGGCAAGCTCGTGTGGTTGTCAATAGGATGGTCCTATGTGTCATATCCAGGATTTTCTTGTTGGTTACCAGTGATGTTTTGGTGTACCATACTGCAGCTGCGTAGATTATTGCTGGAATGAAGGTTGACTTATAATATAGCATTAGGGTTCGTTTTTTCAGTCCCCAATCCTTGCTCGTAATCCTAGCCACTAGGGCTGAGTATCTTCTTATTTTCATTCTTATGTGTTTCAGGTGAGGTATGAAGGATAGGTTATTATCTAAGATAACTCCTAAGTACTTCATTTGCTTGGTGAGTTTGATGGTTATGCCATTTATTTTTATTTGGGGCGGACGCTGTACCTGAAGAGTTCCTTTCAGCAAGATGGATATGGTTTTCGTCGGTGCAATTTTTAGCTGGTTTCTTGTGGCCCAGTATGGTAATATCTGCATTGCCTGATTACCGATGTTTTCCAGTTGGACTCTGGAATCTGCCTCAATAGTAACAATGAGATCGTCCGCAAAGGCCTGGGCCTCAGCCAGCCCCCAAGTCCTGGCACAGGAAATCGTCCAAGACCATGCTCCAAATGAGAGGACCCAAGACAGACCCCTGCGGACATCCCCTATGTATGTTTCTTGTGATTTTTTGATAATTTGTATTTATTTCCACTCTTCTGTCTGAAAGGTAGTCTTCCATTGCTTTGTATAAGTTGATTGGTACTGCAGCTTTCTCTGTCTGTTCAGGACGCTCGGCCACCAAAGTGAGTCGAACGCCCCGGCAAAATCGACTGAAATGACCAATAGATATTTTTTCCTGCACTCTTGTGCTTTCCTAAGCAGATCTCCAAGGGCATCCACCATAGAGGATCCTGGCTTAAAGCCAAACTGATTTTTAGCTGCCAGGTCTGCCTTTCGCAGTGGTTCTGTATCCGCATGTGGAGCAGCCTCTCGTATAATTTACTGACTACTGAGAGCAGCGCGATGGGTCTGTATGATGATGGACATTCTGGGTTCTTAGTAGGGTTTTTCAGAATTAGCTTGGTGTTTGCAGTTTTCCATGCCGCAGGGAATTTCCCTGTTTCCAAACATCTGTTGTAGAGGGTGAGTATGATTTGAGGGGCAATTTCTACTATTTTTTTCAGTATCTCCGATTCGATCATATCAAGTCCCGGGCATTTGCGGTTTTTGATCCTGGTAGCAGCCGCGCTGAGTTCCTCATGGGTGAAGGGGGGCTCGAGCGCAGGGGTGATATATTTTTCAATTTCTTCGCAGATCCTATGTTGTTCTTGCAGAGTTAGGGTCGCGGGTTCCTTGAAAATTGTGTCAAGTATATTACCCATTGATTGCTCCCAAGTGGTTGTGGTTGTGTAGTCTCCTTGCGAGGTCCTGGTGGTGCTGATCACCTCCCCCCTGGGCAGTTTGTTTGTAGTCACCTTGTAAACTACACCCCAGGGATCAGTTCTTCCTGTCGTGGATACTAGACGCTCCCAGGAACGCTTCTTGCTTTTCTGTATCGTGTCCGTATAGTGATTTCTGGCTTCTCGATAGCGCTGTCTTAAAGCATCCACTTCATGTGCGGGCCAAGTCCTACGGGCTCTCTGGAAATCTTTCCT
Source organism: Mastigoproctus giganteus (assembly GCF_048544385.1). NCBI lineage: Eukaryota > Metazoa > Arthropoda > Arachnida > Uropygi > Thelyphonidae > Mastigoproctus > Mastigoproctus giganteus. Next base: position 237,498,279 of record NC_143579.1, on the reverse strand, counting down.
AGCTTTTTGCATCTGGCGTCGAAGCACGGCTATTTCTGGGGTCCACCAAGGAACAGCACCAGGTTTTGGGTTTTTTCTTTTGATTGTTCGATCGCTAATGGTTTGTATTAGGTCTGTAGTCCCCCCCCCTCAGCAGGTCATCCGGGTCAGTCTGTGGGTTTATACTGTCTAGGTTGCTTTCTATGGCTGTGATGAGCAGGTTTTTGAATGACATCCAGTCTGCTTTGGCAACTGCATATCTGTTTTTCTGTTGGTTTGTTAGTGTTACTGTTGTCAGTTGTCTGATTATTTTAAAGGTGATTGCACGGTGGTCTGAGGTAGTCCATGCCTCCTCCACCTTCCAGTCAGTCACAAATCCCGCCAAGTTCCTAGTGGCTAGGGATACATCAATCGTAGCCTCCCAGAGGGTGTTGCAAAAAGGTTGGCAAGTGGTGAGGTTGATTTAGCACTGTCAGCTGTGATCCTGCCAAGTAATCCTCAAGGAGTTGACCATTTTGGGTTCCACGCCTGCCAGGGGTAGTACTGTGCATTGTCGGGGATCGACAGTTCACGTCAGCTCCTATGATGATTTTTTGGTTTGGTAGGATGTCCTGCAGGCGTGGTCCTCTTGTTAAAATCATTTCTTAAAGGAAAACACATACACTGGACAAAAAAATACGAACTTTTATTCAATATCAAATCGAGCCGCCTTTGTTTCGAATTATAGCAAATGTTAGGCGCGGCATGGATTCTATAGGGACTTTTGGTCTAATTGATCACTGCTTACTAAAAATACCGCTTAACTGCTACAAAGTTGAAGGCTTCATTCAGAATAGCTTTCTCCAGTAAATCCCACACATTCTCAATACGATCGAGATCAGATGAGTGTGGCGGCCAGAGAAGATGGTGGAAATCCGTGCCATGTTCTCCGAACCATTCTTGCATGATTCTCGCCCGGTGCGCTGCTGCATTGTCATCCATAAAGTGGCCCTCACCTTCAGGATAAAAGTGTATCAATTCAGGATGCAGTAGATCTAATACAAAAATCAGGTTCTCCCTGGATGATATTCGACCTTCCACCGGTATTAAAGGACCCAGTCCGCGACAACAAAACATTCCCAATACCATGATACCTCCAGATGCTTGGGTTGTTTTAACAAGGCAAGCAGGTTGCATCGCTTCGTAAGATTCTCGCCACGCTCCGTTTTCATCAGTGCAAAACAAAACTACCTTGATTCGTCTGGCCACGTGACTTTCTTCCATTGTTCCGCTGCCCAATAACGTTGTTCTCGGCATCACTGCAAGCGAATTTTCTGTTTTATTCTGAAACAAGTAGCTCGAATAGGCCAGTTACTATCAATAACCAATTTCTTCAATTGTTTGCGTATACGGGTTGAAATGGCAGTTCTGGTTGAATACAATTGTTATTTTTCTGCACCTGAATATCCCATTTTGTCGTACAGTCCTCTTTAGGACGACGCCTTCACTCTTGTAGTTTGCCACATTTAGGCCTTTGAGATGTCCAAGAAAGCTTCTTTTGCGGTCAAAACCTTTAAGGTGGATGCTGTTGAGAAACCAGTTATGTCTTTCGTTTCTTGACTCGTGGCTCATCATAAACGTGTACCCTTGATAGACGTGTGCCCATAAACGTGTACCCTTGATAGACGTGTGCCCATAAACGTGTACCCAGACCTTTTGCAATGTCTGATAGATTACGCGTTTTTCCAATTCTGGCTTCAGGTTACTGCAGTCGGTCAGCCAGTGCAGACCTTATTCTGAACGAGGCAGCGCATCATGCACCTTCACAGGTTTCTTTGCCTCCATTTGGATTTATTCACATTTATTTGCATTTCTTCTGTGTTACTGTCTTAATACAACGATTCGTATTTTTTGGCCAGTGTGTGTACATATGACATAATATTAAAGTGCCATATTTATGAAATAATGAATTAAATGAATAATGAATAGGGGAGCCTCCGTAGCCAGGTGGGAAGGAGGATGCGGAAAGGTCAGGGAATGACCACCGCATATCCCGGAGCAATACCACCTTAGTTGATAATGCTATTAAAACCCAAACAACAAAACGAATAATGAATAAATTAAATCGAATGAAATACAAAGTATAAAATAAAAACTAGAGTAGGAATGGTGAAAGAGATCATGGTCAGGGGTAAATGGAAGGGTTTTTGCTTTCGTAAAGGCGACTATGGAGGTCTGAGACAGTATTTAAATTCTACAGGGTGGGACCAACTGATGATGTTACCAACAGCAAACTCAAAATGGGAAGCATTCAAAGAATTAATCTTAGAAGCTACTAGGCTTTTCATACCAACTAAGAAATATTGTTCAAGGTTTAGGCCTAAATGGATGTCAGATGAACTAATGAGACATGTGGCAGAGAAGTAAAAAATACATGGAATACATATGAATTAATGGGTGACACGGAAGCATATGATAGATATAACCTGGTCTGTAACCAAGTCACAAAAGAAGTTAGGCAGGAAAAGGCAGATTACGAGAAATCTTTGGCAAAGGATGCAAAGAAATTCAGCAAAGAGTTCTTTACTTATGTAAATTCTAGAAGAAAGGGGATGAATAAGATTGGATATCAATGGTTCAGCTGTTGACGATCCTGCTCAGGTAGCTAACAAACTAAATGAGTATTTTGCATCTACACTCACACATGAGGAGTTATTCAGGGAGGGGAACAGCAGAGGTAAGTTAAACTCTGGCAGTGAGCTAGATGATTTTGTAATAACAGAGCAAAGTGGAGGAGAGATTGTTGAAGATAAACATAAGAAAGGAACCTCGGGTGGATGGGATCTATCCAGTTGTATTAAAGGAAGCAGCAAAGGAAGTAAGCAAACCCTTAGCCATAATTATGAGAGCTTCCTTGGACTCATGGGAGGTACCCATGGACTGGAGATGTGAAAATGTATCCCCAATTCACAAAAGGGTTGAAATAGTGACACAAATAATTATAGACCTGTTAGTTTAACTTCTGTTCCGGGGAAAATGCAGTCACTGGTTAAAGAGGTGATACAGGATCACTTAGACAAGACAGCAGTAATAGTTCAGATACAGTATGTGTGTGTTAAGGGAAAGTCTTGCCTGACCAATTTGATTGGATACGATGATGTGGTCACAAAGGAACTGGATGCAAAAAATAATTTTGATATTATATACTTGGATTTCAGGAAAGCTTTTAATTTTGATATTATATACTTGGATTTCAGGAAAGCTTTTAATACTGTTGCACGTGGAAGACTGCTGCACAAATTGGAGCAGTGTGGCATTGGAGGCAAATTGCTACTACGGATAAAGGGATGGTTGAGTGGGAGAAGACAAATTGTTTGTTTGTTATTTTGTTTTTAGGAGCATTAGCAACTTAGACCTTATTGCTTCGGGGATATGCGGTAGTCATTCCCTGACCTTTCCGCATCCTCCGTATTTGGTGGTCACAGGCGGAGAAGACAGAGAATGGTAATCAATGGACACTGCTCTTCGTGTACTGTTATTAGTGGAGCCCCCCAGGTTCAGTGTTGGGTACATTGTAGTTTTCTGTATTTATTAATGGTAATGATGATGATGATATATCAGGCTTAATGTCCAAGTTTGTAGACGATACGAAGGTTGGCAGGGTAGTTAATGACACTAATGACAGTACGCTGCTGCAACAGGATCTAGAAAAGTTGATCAGATGGGCTTAGAGGTTGCAACTGAAGTTTAATATTGACAACTGCAAAGTTCTGCATATGGGAAGCAGTAACCCCAGAGTAACGTATCAACTATGCGGTACTACACAGACAAATTATGATATTAGTGTACCCTGTAAATGATTATATCTATACATATTTATTTTGTTTGTAAATTGCGTGTGTTCTTTGATCAATCTGCCTGTTTGCTGGACGAAAACAATCGCAGTTTCTGGGAGAAAAAACCTTGTTATCTACCTGAGACCGACTAACTCAGCCACGGAGTGAAAAAAGATCACTAAAGTTCCTTGCGTCATCGACGGGATTCGAACCTGGACCTTTTCCGCTCGGTGTGGGGAGGATGGTGACGATACCACAGTGCTACCGCGCAGATGGTACTACACTGACAGTGTTAGAGAATGAAAAGGACATGGTGGTAATTGTGTAGGCAGGTATGAAATTTTCTGGGCAGTGCAGACAGTCTGCATGAGTAGCTCATGGTGTCTTTTCAATGATATACAGTAATTTTTCTAGCAGGGATAAGGAGGTGATTATCCCCTTATATAAGGCAATGGTCAGGTCACACCTTGAATACTGTATACAGGTCTGGAGGTCTCATTTTAGAAAGGATGTAGAGATGCCGGAGCGAGTGCAGAGAAGGGCAACAAGATTAGTGAATGGAACAAAGGGTTGCTCTTACAAAAATTTGCTTAAGTTTTGCAAATTACAGTCTCTGGAGACAGGCACCTGTAGGGTGATCTGATTGAGGTGTATAAAGGTTTGAATGGTTTGAGCATGCTCAATGCTGATAGGATTCTTCCCCTTGCTCAGAATAATCTCCTGAGAGGGCATAAATTCAAATTGAGGAAAGACAGTTTTAGGATAGACGTGCAGAAGTTTGCCTTTAGCCAGCGTGTGGTTGATTGGTGGAAAAAACTTCCATCTATCGTTGTAGAAGTTGATGGCTTAAATAGACTCAAGGCAGAACATGACAAACATTTGGAGCGAGTGGATGGGTGAAATTAGAAGAATTGTTTTTTTTTTTTTTTTTTTTTTTGGCTGATGCTATATAATCATGTGCCTTTACTAATGCTAATTCTAATGAATCAAACTCAGCTTAAGGTGAGGCTGTAGTTAGTCAGTCTGAGGCAGAGTGAGAAGGGTTTTTTTCCCAGCGCCCTCGCAGGTGGCACAGTTCATATAATCTTAAGTCCACCATAAACAGAGTGGAAAAGACTCAGTGCGAATCTTGTCAATGAAGCAAGGAATTTTTATGAGTCTTTTTCGCAAAGTGACTGAATTAACTGGTCTCAAGCGAGGGCAGCATGGTTTCCCCTTTCTGGTAAGTCGGGTTTTTCGTACAGCAAATCGACCACAAAACAGCCGAAATATACAAACATAAATATACACTGAGTGATCACTGAATTATGACCACTCCAAAGAAAACTGAATGCGACCCGTTGACCAAGTGAGGTATGAGAGTGCGCAGTTAGTCGACCTACTAGCATAGATAAGGTGTCCAAGGGTCATTAGGTAGTTAAATTCCGGAGCGTAATGGGTAAAAGGAAGGATTTATCGGACTTCGATAAAGGACAGATTGTGGGTGCTATACGAGCTGATCCCTCGATTTCCCAAACGGCTGAACTGGTGGGGTGTTCCAGAGCCACCGTAGTTAAAGTTTACCAGGACTGGCGTCAAATAACGACCTGACGGCAAAACTGCAAAGATCAGCAAAAGGTTGATGTTAGAGGTGAGCGCCGGATCAGACGACTCGTACAGGCGAACAGGCGCAGCACAGTTGAAGTATTGACTACATCATCAGCGCCCGCTATGTTACACTTTTTCCCGAATGGCGATGGTGTCTTCGAAGATGACATGCGCCGAGCCATCGCATGTTCTGCAGTTATGGTTTGACGAACACGGTTCTGACTTCCAGCATATCGATTGGCCTCCGAACTCCCCCGATATCAATCCTATAGAGCCCTTGCGGGACACTATAGAAAGGCATATCAGGCGTCTAGACACAACAATCACCTCCATACCTGCATTGCTGACCGCATTACACACAGCTTGGTTGGCCATACCTCCCGAACGCTTCCGACATCTTGTTGGATCAATGCCACGTCGGATAGCTGCTGTATTGAGGGCAAAAGGAGGATCTACTAAGTATTAGGTAGGTAGTCATAATTCAGTGATCACAGCGTATTAGCATTAGCATTAGATAAGGCATATGATGCAAGAAATCAAGCTTATACAGCATCAGCAAAAAAAAAAAAAAAAAAAACACTTCCCATTTCACCCACCCCTTAGGTCACTTCAAATGTTTATCTAGTTCAGCCTTAAATTTATTCAAGCTATCAACTTCCATAACAACAGATGAAAGTCTGTTCCAGCAATCAACCACCCGCTTGCCAAAGGCAAATTTCCGCACATCTACTCTTCAACTGTGCCCCCTCAGGTTCTTTATGTAAGCAAGTGGAAGCATCCCGTCAGCATTGAGCCTACTCAAACCATTCAAGGCTTTATACACCTCGATAAGATGACCTCGCAGGTGCCTAGTCTCCAGATGCTGCAACTTGCAGAACTTAAGCCTTTCTTCGTAATTGCACCCCTTTGTTCCTCTCACCAACCTTGTTGCCCTTCCATCTACTCGTTCTAGCAACTCTACATCCTTCGAAAATGAGGCCTTCAGACCTGTATACAGTACTCAAGGTGTGGCCTAACCATGGACTTATACAAAGGGATAATCAACTCGTCTCTGCTAGAAAAATTCCTATATATCATTGAACCCGTCTGCTCTGCTCAGAGATCTTCCTATCTAACGGCACAATTACCCCCCAATTCTTTTCATTCTCCACCTCCCAGAGTGTAGTACCACACAGATGGTACGTTTTTCCTGGGTTACTGCTACCCATATGGAGTACTTTGCATTTGTCAATGTTAAACTTCAGTTGTCACTTCTCAGCCCATCTGCCTAACTTTTCTAGATCCTGTTGCAGTAGCATACTGTCTTTACTATCGTTAAAAAGCCTGCAAACCTTTGCATCATCTGCAAACTTGGGCATTAAGACTGATATATCGTCATCTATATCATTGATCAATACACAAAACAACAATGGTCACAGCACCGAAACCTGGGGGACTCCGCTAATAACATTAGTCCATGTAGAGCAGTGTCCAATTATTACCATTCTCTGCCGTCTCCCACTGAACCATCCCTTTATCCATTGTAATAGCTTGCCCTTAATGACATACTGCTCCAATTTGTACAGCAGTCTTCCATGTGCAACAGTATCAAAAGCTTTCCTGAATTCCAAGTATATGATATCAAAATTATTTTTTGTATCCAGTTCCTTTGTGACCACATCGTATTATACAATCAAATTGGTCAGACAAGACTTCCCTTTAAAAACCCATGCTGTATCTGAACTATTACTGCTGTCTTGTCTAGGTGATTGATCCAGTATCACCTCTTTAACCAGTGACTCTATTATTTTCCCAGGAACAGAAGTTAAACTAACAGGTCTATAATTATTTGTGTCACCATTTGAACCCCTGTGTGAATTGGAGATACATTTTCTCATCTCCAGTCCATGGAGACCTCCCCTGACTTAAGGATTCTCTCGTAATTATGGCTGAGGGTTTGCTTACTTCCCTTGCTGCCTCCTTCATTATATCTGGATATATTCCATCTGCCCCAGGTGGCTTATTTATGTTTAACTTCAACAATTTCTCCTCCACTTTGCTCTCAGGTATTACAAAACCACTTATAACATTATACGTGGTTTTGTAATAACTGAAAGGTATTACAAAATTTTTGTAATACCTGAGGTTATGTTAGAGTTTGATAAACTTCTGGTATTCCCCTCCTTGAAAAGCTCCTCATGTGTGAATGTAGATGCAAAATACTCATTCAGTTTATCAACTACTTGAGCAGGATCATCAATAGCCGAACCATCTATGTTAACTGGGATAATCTGATTCATCCCCTTCCTTCTAGAGTTTACATAAGTAAAGAACTCTTTGCTGATTTTCTTTGCGTCCTTTGCCACAGATTTCTCCTAATCTGCCTTCGCCTGCCTAAACTCCTTTGTGACTTGATTGCAGACTAGCTTATACCTGCCGAACGCTTCTGTGTCGCCTGATAATTTATATGCAACCCATGCATTTTTCTTTTGTGCCACGAGCCTCATTAATTTATCCGACATCCATTTAGGCCTGAACCTTGAACAATATTTCTTACTTGGTATGGAAAGCCTAGTAGCTTCCAAGATTACGTTTTAATCCTCCAACATTTATAATTCACCGTCCGTAACATCATCAGTTGATTCCCCTGTATAGAACATTTGCTTCTTGCCCTAATGGTAGCCGAGCATTCTGGTCTCTTGCCAAAGCTAATGGCCGCAACTCTTGCCCATCTCTGCTCCCACCTCTGTCAAAACCAGATGGTTTTGGGTGGTGCCCCCAAAACCTCTCTCAGGCTTCTAGATTCCATTCAGAAGAGGGCAGTTAGGTTAATTAATGACTCCTCTCTAACAGAGTCTCTCTACTCTCTGTCTCATAGACGTTCTGTTTCTGTTGCATGCCTTTTCTACAGATACTTCCATGGGCATTGTTCTTCTGAATTGGCTTCTATAATTCCCGCTCTATCTTTTAAAACAGTCCAAACACGTGCCGCCATCAGCCAACATCCATTTACTGTCGAACTTCAAACTGACAGAACCAACTTTTCATCTTCCTCGTTTATTCATTCAATTGCCGTTTTCTGGAACAACCTTTCTTCATACGTATTTCCTGAAAATCAGTCTACAGAAGTTCAAGTATAATATCAATAAATGTCTCCTTTCGTCTTCTCAACCTCCAACCCATGTACAATGCTAAACACTGTCGGTTCTAATACCTCCCGTTTTTGGGCTTTTCATAAAAAAAAAAAAAAATTTAATTCAGTAGGTATGTAATTTAAAAAAATTACCTCAGCCTCCAACCCAAGCACGGTACTAACTACTATAGGTTCTAATACTTCTCGTGTTTGGGGTTTTCATAAAAAAAAAAAAAAAAAAAAAGTCGGTGCTGTAGTTAACAGACCTGGGGCGGAGGGAGTAGGTTTTCTTCAGTGAGTTATTCCGAATTTTTCAGCCTGCACAACTTGCAAATCGGCCCATGAGCACGACACCCTTGTAGGTAAAATACACACATCCCAAAATGGCCTTAGATACACTATTAAAATCATATTAAAATCCCCTGATACACTATTAAAATCTCAGTAACCCCTGACCTCACACCACAAAACAGAACCATCCAAAATTCCTCTCATTTTGACGGAATTCGAAGTAGAGTTTTGTATGCTGCGTGAAAGCATACAAATTTTAATGGGTATTTTTCAAAATGTGGCTGAGTTAGTTAGTCCCGAGCAAGGGTAGCATGGATTTTACCTTCCGGAAACGAGTTTTTCGTCCAGCAATCGACCACAGAACACACGTGATGGTAACCATATTATCTTCAAGGACATATTCTGAAAGAAAATGAAAATTGATCCACCGTATTATTAGCTTTATTCTTTAATTAGAGAAACGTAACCTGAATTCAAAATCTCATTTCATTTAAGACAATAAACTTTATTTACCTCCACTGTTTACAGGATTTGTCCTGTAAAAATAATTAATATTAGTCGATTTAATATTTAAGTAAAGAGTCATTTTCTATGCAAATGTGCCGTAATTAAAAACACTTATTTTTTCCCAAAGTTATTTCATTCAAATAAACACTTTCCATTATCATTAATAAGAAGTTACAACTTCGATGATGTTCCAGCAACTTCAAGACAAACATATTACTGAATTAAACTAACAGTAATAGTTGGATTCTGATGATCGTAGCCACGCTCAAAACACTAAGGATTACTTCCCTTTTAATTCTTGACCAGATCTTCGAATCTTTACGTTCACTACATTCACATATTTTCAAATTCATTCATTTTCCTTGAGAGTAAGAAAGAATAAATACAACACAAGCTAAAAAAAAGTAATACAAAAATTATAAACAATATTATATGAGTTTTTGTACTGAGTATTATGACAAAAGACATGCATTTTATTTCTAAATTAGTAATCATAATTTGTTAGACCACGCTTGGTCTAACAAATTACTGTGTTCAAGTATGGAGACAGCACCTAAAAAAAGACATCGAGTTTCTTGAAAGGGTCCAAAGATGGGTAACTCACCTGGTGAGATCGGCAAAAGGGCATCCATATGAGGAAAGACTTCGAATATTTGGGTTGCACAGCTTATAAACTAGGCACCTTAGAGGGAACTTGATTGAGGTGTTTAAGGCTCTGAGAGACAAAAAGTAAAATGAATGGGGACGAAATTTTCACAGTTATAAATATTTCTATAACTAGGGGCCATAGATTCAAGTTATGGGGGGGGAGAAGTTTAGACTGGATTGCAAGAAGTTTTATTTTAGCCAGCGATTTATAAATTACTGGAATAAGTTACCTACATGGGTCGTACAGGCTGACAGTTTGGGGAAATTCAAAGGTCAGCTGGATAGCTGCCTACGGGAGGAAGGAAATGCATAGGTTGTCCATTTCCTTTTCTTTTATTATTTATTTTATTATTATTATATTACTTTTTTTTCTGGCTGGTGCAGAAAAAGCTTTAGGCTTCCTTTCACCGTATGGCCATTACTAAAACTAATACTGTACTAATAATTATGATAATCGAAGGGTCATAATCAATTATTTCGATTATACTCATATCATTCGAATGATTTATTCGATTATGAAAATCATTCGAATGATATAATCGAATTATATGAATCCATAAAATCATTCAGCTGATTTCTAAATGCCACGAAGGTGGAGATTTCAGGCTGACAGCTTGGGGACTAAAAGAATACTTATATCCAGTCTAAACCGCTTCCCTAATGAGTTGAGCTTATACCAATAAAAACTTCGCTCTCATTCATTTTACTTTTGCCTCTCAGAGCCTTATAGACCTCAATAAGGTTCCCTCTAAGGTGTCTAATTGCTAAGCTCTGCTGCAGTTCACAACACATATGATGAGGTTTTCTTCATACAGGTGTCCGCAAACGGACAACTGTATGAAGGGTCCAAAAGACAGGGTCCAAAGACAGTCGTCTTTGGACGACTTCTTTGGATCCTTTCAAGGAAGCTCAGTGTGTATGTGTGTGTGTGTGTGTGTGTTTTAGATGCGGTCTCCGTACTTGGACGCAGTGTTCCAAGTGCGGTCTTACAATTGTTTTATACAGTGGGATTATAACCTCCCTCGCTCTACAAGTAAATGTTCTATAAATCATCAATAGTACATCGTGGACGATCCTTGCTGCTTGTGTATACTGTAGAACTTCTTGTCCACCGTGTGGTAATCCTAGTCCTTTCTTCTTCAACTGTTTTTAATTCAACTCCACCAATAGTATCCAAGTATAAGACCTTGCATTTCGTTGCATTAAAACGTAGGTGCCCCTTTGCTGACCTTCCTTGAAACCTACCCTAGTCGTCCTGGAAGAGCGCTGCTTTGCGCTGATCGTTAACCACTCTTACAATTTCATGTCAAGTGCAAATTTTGACATCACACTCTTACCGTTCGTTGATCTCTTTTAAAAAAAATTAAGAAAGAGCAGTAGTATTAGGAATGAACCTTTGGGAACCCCACTTCTAACGTTAACCCAATATGAACAGTTATTATCGCAATGCTCTGCCTCATGTCAAAACTGGATCCCATCCCATTCTGTCCCCTCCATTACAGAATTTCTGACGCAGAAAAGAGTTCCAGTCCATCGAAGCCCCATGCAACTGAGGTATCCTTGTAACTCGACGATTTTGGAATTTGACTCAGATTACGAACCTGAGGGGACATAAACGCAAATTGAGGAAAGACAGACAGTTGTCGAATAGATGGGCGGAAATTTGCCTTTAGCCAGTGGGTGGTCGATTGCTGGAACAAACTTCCATCTTTTATGGAAGTTGATTGCTTAAATAAATTCGAGGAAGAGGTGGACAAACTTTTGGAGAGAAGATGGGTGAAATGGGAAGTTTTTTTTTTTTTTTTTGGTTGTGCTGTATAAGCTTGCTTTTTTTGCATAATATAACTCTGCTAATGTAAATGCATATGTTTCTTGTGGAATAAACCGGGAATTTGCCCGATTTGAGATTTTAATGCGTTTTGATGGCCCCCTCAAGAGCAATAAAGTGAAGCGTATCCAAGAGTGCGTCTAAGGCATCGTTAGATCACTTAGTTAGATCAGGCAATCAAGCAATAAATAATAATAATAGGTTTTTACGTGGTGTTGAAATTTATTTTTCTACTGACAAACCATTCTTTACGGTTCGCTTAAGCCTATCCAAAGCCGAGTGTGGTCGGAGTGAGTGAACGCGAAGCGCTTAACTGAGGGCCCGCGAAACGCGATGAACCGGCAATACAGAAAAACAAGAAATCAGATAAGAACAAATAACATAAAGTAAATATTTGATAAAATAAATAAAATAAAGACGCTTGACCATAATAATTAGTAGCTGTAATCGGTAACTTCAGCCAGAATATAATTCGACCCCATATTTCTACAAATAAAAAGAAAACGTACCTTTTTAATGTTAAATTCTGCGATTACCACGATATCGGTACAATTTTGATACGGTTGTCACTACGCTTCCTCTTTTAATCATATCTTTTAGTATATCTTCAATTCTGTCAGAAAGCCATAATGGGAAAAATTTATGACAGTAAAGCAAACGAACAGAATACGATACGAATCGACGAATTTCTTCAAGGGATGCTCCCTCCGGCCTGCGCAAGAGAACCAATGCAACTCTAATTGCCTTTTGAAGCCTTCTATCACTCATTGATTATGCAAAATTTTTGAAAATTACAATAATCTAAATAAATTTACAATAACTTAAGAAAGGGTTCTTCTTCGAAGTGCGTAATCACTAATTTTACTTACTATACTATTTTAAAAGCATTAGCGCCATCTGAGATCAATTATCAATGCAAAAATTATCAATATAAATAGAATTTTAAAATACTGTAATTGTCCATTATTTTTTATTTAAAAAATGCTAAGGCAGTAAGAGTTCTGAAACAGATGTCCAGAATTTTTATCATTGGAATTTTTTTATTAAGAAATAAATAAATATTTCCTTACAGTTATACAATGAGGCCTAAAAAAAAAAAAACAGTACGAGGGCTCTAAAAAGTGTGAGGGGATATAAAAATATATATATATATATAAATTTCAAGACGTGTTCATTATTTAAGAAAATCAAAATACAAATGAAACTTAACACGTAGTTAAATTTAAAAAAAAAAAAAAAAGATTAATTTACAAATTAAGAGACCAATAAAAACCTTTTGCACCGCCATCGCAATGGGAATAATATTAATAATGCATTATTATTAATATCATGCAACTATGCAATTAATATTGCTAATATCACTATTAGCAATATTTATAATTAATTTTTAATATATGCTGTGGAATATATATTCCCAACCTCCCAGGGTGGGATCGCTCCCTCCGTTTTGAATGCCCTCACGGCTAACTCTGACCTTGGCTTTCTTCTTTATTTTTTCCTTCGGTCCTCTGAGGGTCAAACCATCCTACTAGGGCCCTCGTTTTCTGTAGGTTCATGATTTTCATTCGCCTTGGGGGAATACTTTTCTCGTTCAATCCCCCTTCTTGTCTTCTCTAATTCAGAAATTGCAATATCTACTCCATTCCGGATCGCCTTTGCTCTTGTTCTGGCCAGTGTACTGGCAGCCCAACAATAATAATAATAATTCTGTTTATACTCCGGCACGACAACCAAGTCATCAGTAGAGTTTACAATAAATTGTCAGTACAACATATATTTATCGTATTTAGTAGTCACGGGCTTGAACCCCGGTCCACTCAAGGAACGCGTGCTCGCTCCTGACCACTCGGCTACGTCAGGCCAGCGTTCCTACCTGTCGTGCCTGGACCAGTTCCCCGTACCGTGGACTGATGCTGGGTGTTCCCTTCCTAGTGATCGTGCCCCCGGTGGCTAAGTGACCAGTCGAACAACCCGAACAACAAACTACTCACATAGCCCACACTACCCGCACCGACTGGTTTTGCAAAGTTATCCATATCACAGAGTACTTAACACGGATTTGTGGGAACCACAGGAACCGCCTATCAATCACAATATGTACATTATGTCCATTATTCCTTTATTCGCTTTGAAACTTTGAAACATAAACACATTTTATTTGATTTATTTTTTGTGTTGTGTGAATTTCGAATATCGATAAATTTCTGTTAAAAAGTTTAATATGTCTACTCTTTATACCATTCATAAGTATTAGTAACTTCGCTCCTCATGAAAATAACTTTCCAGTTGACTTTTGAATTTCTTTAAACTGTCAACCCAACTACCTGCGGAGGAAACTTGTTCCGGTAATCAATGACTCGCAGGTGAAAAGAAAACTTTCTCCAACCTAGTCTAAACTAAACCTCTTCCCCTGTAATTTGAATTTTTTGGCCTAGTTCTGTAATTCTTTATAGCAGTGAAAATTCCACTTTCATTCATTTTTACTAACTCCTCTTAAAGCCATATAAAACTCAATAAAGTCACCTCTGAGATGCTCGGTTGCCAAGCTCTATAGCCCACATACTCCTTTTGCCATTTTGCCCATTTCACTATTCGAGTTATCCGTCTTTGGCCTCTTTCAAGAAGCTCAATGTCTTTTTTCAGATGAGGTTTCCATACTTGAATTTTTCAAATGTGGTCTTACAATTGCTTTATATAGTATAGTGTATAGTGTGTTTAGGGTCTAACGGCACCAGGGGTTTCCCCCCATCTCCGCGTAATATACATTGTGGTGTTATACAGAACACTGTAGAGGCCAGAGGTTTAAAAGTGTGTGGATATTGTGGCGTGTAATGTTTTGTACCGTTGTTCATCTGGTCTTTTAGCCGTTGGGTCTCAAATGAGGCCCACCGTTGCCCACACTATACCTCGTGGAGGCAGACCAGGTACACCAGTATTTTAGAAATTTACTATTTACTCTGGTAGGTCCTGCCACCTAATTTCCTGAGATTTCAGTGGCTAGGACCTAAAAAAAAAAAATGGAGGGGGGCGGAGAAACGCTAGAAATTGGGTCAGGCCGAGATATAAGTTATACGGGTTAGAGTTCTTTTTTTTTTTTTTTTTTTTTAATTTTAGTGTGGGGCTTGTGTAGATTTGGCAAGGGTGAAACGCTAGTCGCAAGATAGCTAGAGAGGAAAGGGAGACTGAAGACTGGGGGGGGGGGGGGTGAAAGACAGAAATATGGGGTCAATAGTGAAGATAACCCGAAAAGTCGGCGGGGCAGGCCCATGCCTCACCAGGTGAAGATAGGGGATGGCAGGGGGGCTACAGAGTAACCATTCCCTGCCAAGGGAAGGGAAAGAAAGTGAACCAAGTGAGGAATTGCTTTGTATAGTGGGACTGTGACTTCCTTATACAATGGAACTATGTTTTGTAATAATATGAGCGGAATGAATGCGATGGAGTTGCTACTTCAGGCACCAGATTGCGCTAGTAAATTTTGTAGTTAAAAATTACTGTGTCGACGGAAAAAGAAATATATGGCCATAAAACACTCCCAAATCTTTGTGATGGAATGATGTGATAGGACCTGTGGGATGTTTTAAGAGTCGAGAAATGTTGTACTAGGGAAAGGAGTATTTTAAAAAGTGATCTGAAGACGTTTTAGTTTTCATATATTCTTTGAAAGGTTAAAAAACAAGATACGCATAAAATTCTTTAAGGTGTTACTCGTATGCTTTCTGAGCTAAAAATTGATTTTGACATAGAAAAATTTTTCCACATCATCTGGTTAAGATAGGAGATGTAGGCGTGAGATTAAGAAAGCTTCAGAAATTCAAAAGTACTGAAAGTGTACCTGCTTGAAGTGATAGAAAAGGTGTTCTGAAAGTTAGTAAGACTGTTCTGTTAAGGTTAACAGAGATTTATTGAGACTGCTGTCAAAACGAATATCAATTTTTGTTTCTTAGCATTAAGTGCTTAAAAGTTGTTTGCTTGCAGTTAGTGCCGGTCGGCCGTCAACCCGGCTGCCCGTTTAGAAAGGGAACGAAGTTCGACGTGATTACTCAAGATCACATCGAATTACTCTAGAGACAACTTATGCACTTAACCGGAATTGATGTGAATTTGATGCGAATCTGGTGGGCTACTGTAAACTGTGCGTTGAAGTAATAATGAAATTATGAAATTTATTTTACCCTGTAGCTGCTCCACAGTACAAAATGATTTTTTTTTTTTTTTTTTTTATATTGTAATAGGAAATATCTTAAGACAGCAAAACCCCCAAATAACGAACTCCTATGTAACCAAAAACTCCTTTCTTCGAAGAATTTCGTAAAAATAGCATACATTTATAATGGTATAATTTCGCCTAACATCGCCAATAATTTATTGGCGAAGTTAGCTGCGGGATTAAGCAAGGGAGTATAGTAGCCCACGCGTGTGAGTACACAGTATTTCAATCCACGTGACTGCCGAATACGATTAATTAATGATTGCATTCATTGGCAAAATAATCAGCTGCAAACTCCTCTAGCCTGGTGGTCGTGCCTGACCTTAAATGCAACATTTTTAGGCTTGACGTACCTGACTTGTTAGCGCGTGAGTACAGTGGCATACGCGTTTGAGCTGATCGTGATTCGAGTCCTATTGCGGGACTGCTAAATATGGTAATTATTGTATTCTTGTTAAAATTATTAGTTATAAACTCTTCCCTAGGTTTTAGCCACGAAGGGAGTTGCATACAACAGAGTTTCCCAACCAGTGGTCTGCGGGGCTCGACGATTAAACACGTTCTTCTTTATATTTTTTCTTGTTCAACAATTCCATTAACAGTGATGGGAGACTGAGATATGCCCATAACAACCTTACGTTAAATACATATCTCTCTATTTTAAAAAATAGTTATTAATATATTTGCATGAAAAGTGTAATATTTTTTTGCGGTCCTTGGCCACTACCTGAAATATAAAATGGTCTGTATCTAAAAAAAGTTGAGTTTGTATCTTCTTCTCCAAAACAGGGAATGAATCCTCGTTATTAATACATAAAAGCAGCATACAATGAATGATATAGAACTGGGATGGCGTGAACTGAAACTTTTCGAACAGAATTACAGAGTGGCCATACACAAGCAGGCGTGGCCGTGTTCCAATTAAATTTCAAATTATAAGCCTCTTAAATGCATTTCAAAAACCCATATTTTGAGATACACATGTATTGTCACAGAGCCGGACAAAGGTATTTACGCGCCCGGGCAGAAAGATTTTTCGATGCCCTTTTACTAAGGATATATATATATATATTTCGTGCTTCACTGTAATTCTGTTTTTGGCGCCCCTTAAAGAATTGTGCCCGGCAAGCCCGTGCCTTAATCCGGCACTGTTTACTGTCATTAAAAATAGTTATATCGTTATCAAAGGTAGGACCTCTTCTTTTCATTACAGTTCATCTCAAAAATGATCAGACCTGCCCAGTTTGCCTGCTACTAGGCAGTATAGGCGCTTAATTTTGCGAGGCCTTGATAAAAACACAACCGCGAAGCCAAAATAAAAGCCACAATAACGTTTATTGAGTGGTTACTAACAAAAAAAAAAAAAAAAAAAATTAAAATAATTGCAAAATCACAAAAATAAAACAAGATCCTGAATGAGGTGTGGTTACTGTAAACACGAGGTCAGAGAAGGGTTTCGTTTCTCGTTTTTCCTGTCATTCTACCGACCTTGTAAACTAGGTTAGGGCTTTAATATAATGGATGCCGCTTTGCGTATGTGGTTGAAAATAAATTAATTTGATTGATCTTCACTTATTCCGAATCCTATTTACAAGATAATTCTACTTGATAAAACATAAATACAAATTTCATTTGTTGTTTCTTATGTCAATGTGTGATGGTCCTGAAGACAGTTACAGGAAATAAAATGGGGAAGCTTCAACTAACAGAAAATGCCTAAGAATCTTATTGCAACAAGAATACTTTTCTTGGTGGTAATCTTCCATATTTTCATCAAGATTCGCACACAGTAAATGAGGAAATAATAGCCTGTGGTTTGTCCTCCGAAGCACTCACCAATATCAAGATTTCAAAGATGAGCGAATATTTAATTTTGGGATTTTTGTATCATCTACAAAGGTGTATGTGTGATAGAGGGTAGCTAGTGGTTGGGAAGAATTGAGTCCCTTTCTGAGAACAAGCGACTCAATAGTTTAAATGAATAATAGCTTAAATTATATTTTATATACTGAGTTAATACATAAATATTATTAGTGATACCAAACATGCATGGCATCGCATGTACTTTCAGCTGTTTCATCTCATTAAGAAATAATAATAAAAAAATTAAAATTTAAAGTAACCTATATGTACAGTTCAATTTATATTAAACGATATTATAAATAACTTTTTGTGACAGCTGTATCATAACCAACAATTTTGTAATATATAACAGCACGCTAGAGCGGCCCCGAACGATCCTATGATAGTAATTTCTATGTGGTTTCCATATCAAAATTATCAGCATGATTATTTTGATATGGAGATTTTACAGCGAAAGTTTATAAGATACGTATGTTTCTTTCAGATTAGGTGTCAAGGATGGTTTATGCAGCGTTTGATGCTGTTATCATTGTTTGTTATCAATGTTTGATGCTGAAAAAAATATATATACAGTATATCTTTAGTAAAGTCTGTGCATGTAGCACAGTGGTATCGTCACGTCCTCCCACACCGGTTAGAAAAGGTAGGTTCGAATCCCGTCGATGACGCGAGGAACTTTAATGGGCTTGTTTCACTCCATGGATGACTTAGTCGGTTTCAGGCATAGATAGCAACGTTCCTGCCCCCCCCCTCCGAGAAACTGGGGTTTTTTCGTCCAGTAAAACAGGCAAATCGACCACAGAACACACGCAATTTACAGACACAAATACGAGTTTATGTAATCACTTACGGGTAACCCTAATATAATAATAATGATAATATCCTTAGTAAAGTACGTCCTCCCCACACCGGGTGGAAAAGGCCCAGGTTCGAAACCCGTCGATGATGCGAGGAACTTTAATGGACTTTTTTCACTCAGTGGCTGAGTTAGTCGGTCTTAGGCATAGATATCAAGGTTTTTTTTCCCAGAAACTGGAGTTTTTTCGTCTAGCAAAATAGACAAATCGACCAGAGAAAAAATGCAATTTACAGACACAAATCCAGGTTTATGTAATCAATTACGGTAACCCTAATATAATAATTTGATAATAATTTGAATTGGATATCCTTAGCAGAGGGGGGCCCGAAAAAAACCTTGGTCCGGCTATAGGAGATACGTTACGTCTATGTTCTGTTCGTACGGACTGGGTCCTCATACAGTTAGACGGTCGTGTTACCTGTGGCATCGGACAGACACCTTGCGATGCATCATTTTTACTAGGATTGCGATGGATGCTTTCAAGATGACAACTCAACTATCCATCTTGCAAAAAAAATACTGAATAGATCGAGGAACATTTCAAGGTTTCCAACATCTAGCCTGGCTGCCCTATTCTCCAGATCTGAACTGAATTGAAAATGTCTGAGATATGTTGCAAAGGGCAGTTCAGCTTCGCAATCTCTACCGACCATAGTACAGCAGATGACAAATATCCTGATGAAAGAATAGTCAAATCTGGAGCTAAACTTTCTCAGACACCTTGGGAATCCATGCCACAATAGTATATGGTGGCGAGTGAATAAAGGTGAATATAAAAGTTAATACTCAATAAAGATGTCTAATTTCTTGCCTAGGGAATGTATATACATATTTTATTTCCACGTACAAATTAACGGATCAAAATATAGCCTCGCCACAGTTTCACAGTTTATATTCTGGAGCAGAATGGTATTAAGGGTAAGTTGCTACAATGGATAAAAGGATGGTTAAGTGCGAGAAGACAGAGGGTGGTAATCAATGGGTGCTGCTCTTCGTGGACTAATGTTATTAGTGGAGTCCCACAGGGTTCGGTGTTGGGTCCACTGTTGTTTTGTATATTTATCAATGATATTGATGAAGGTATATCAGGCTTAATGTCGAAGTTTGCAGATGATACAAAGGTTGGCAGGGTTGTTAATGACAGTAATGGCAGTGAGCTACTGCAACAGGATCTGGATAATTTGGGCAGATGGGCTAAGAAGTGGCAACTGAAGTTTAACCTTGACAAATGCAAAGTACTGCATATGGGTAGAAGTAACCCCAGAGAAACGTACCAGCTGTGTGGTACTACACTTAAGGTGGGAGTAATTGTGCAGTCAGATATGAAGTTTTCTGAGCAATGCAGACAGGCTGCCAGGGCAGGTCATGGGGTTTTGTCAATGATATATAGGAATTTTGCTAGCAGGGAGAAGGATGTGATTGTCCCTCTGTATAAGGCAATGGTCAGGCCACGCCTTGAATACTGCGTACAGGTCTGGAGGCCTCATTTTAGGAAGGATGTAGATTTACTTGAGCGTGTACAGAGAAGGACAACAAGATTGGTGAGGGGAATGAAGGGATCCTCTTACCAAGAGAGGCTTAAGTTCTGCAAATTGCAGTGGCTGGAGACTAGGCACTTGCGCGGTGATCTGATTGAGGTGTATAAGGCCTTGAATGGGTTGAGCACGCTGAATTCTGATGGGATCCTTCCACTTGTTCAGATTACGAACCTAAGGGGGCATAAATTCAAATTAAGAAAGGACAGATGTAGAATAGATGTGCGGAAATTTGCCTTTAGCCAGCGGGTGGTGAATTGCTGGAACAAACTTCCATCTGTCGTTGTGGAAGTTGATAGGTTGAATAAATTTAAGGAGGAACTGGACAGGCATTTGGAAGGAATGGTGTGATTTTTTTTTTTTTTTTTTTTTTTGGCTGATGCTGCATAAACTCATACACTTGCTTTCTTGCATCACATGCCACTACTACTACTACTACTACTGCTTCTAGCGTGTGAATAAAGGTGAATCTGAAAGTTAATACTGAATAAAGGTGTCTAATTTCTTGTCTAGGGAATGTATATAGATATCTTATTTCCACGTACAAAATAACGGATCAAAATATTGCTTCGCCACACTTTCACAGTTTATATTCTAAAGCTTCTAGCGTAGTGAACAGCATGTAACATTTAATATCCTAATAGGTGACAAACGTAAAAATTTGATTCCTGAAAGTATTGATAAAATATTTTATCCACATTTCATAGGAGGGGCATGGATTTAATTTAATATATATATATAAAAGTTATTGTAGCCCGCGCTTTTCGATCCGCACTTAATTAAAAAAGGTAATGATGTTGACACGAAATTTAAAACTTGCGAAACTACAAAGAAAAAAATAGTATGATGAACAAAAAATCAGATTGTATATTAACGAATATCTACTATCAAGTCTCTTAAATTATTATTACTCCCCTGATTTTTGCCTTCAAATATACTAAATAACCGTAGGGGCTCACATCTGGTGAATATGGCATACCCACGGTCCTGAGCTGGATATCATCATCGTTCTCTTTCTTGGTGATTCCCGTCTACTTCTCTCTCTCTCTCAGAGTAACTCAGAAAATTTTTTTGGCTGGTGCAGCATGAGCCTCAGGCTTCCTTGCACGATATGACTAATAATAATAATAATAAATATGAAATAAGTAACGACCATCCCGATCATCGTGTCAACCACAGGTATGGTGCCAAAGACCCTACATAACAGCTTATCAGCAATAGGCCTCCCAGCGACCACCTACAAGGAACTCCAGAAAGTCTCATTCCTGAACACCTGTAGGAAAGTCAGAGAGGTCCTAGACCAACGGTAACACCAGACATAACAACAACCACCCTATGTACTTGGTAGCAACACCTCACGAGGTGGAACCCCCAATCAGGGAGAAAATAATATAATAATAATTCCTGTCATACAAATAGGGTTAGCTCAAGTTTTTCACCATATTAGAAACTGCTGCCATCTGTTGGAAATGTTTCACTTTAATGTGTTTACTACGGGTTATTCTTTATTAATTTCTATCAATATCCTTTTGGTAAGCGATAATTTAAATGTTGCGTAGCCATTAAAACCCGAACAACCACAACCACAACAACGACAACAAAAAATTCTTTTTCTAGTTCGACAATAGCAAAGTGGCTAATTTACAGTCAAGAGGTGCATGTCGATTTAACATGAGGATCCCAAAACGTTAACTTTGAATCTGATTGCATGCGATAAACAAAAACATACAAGTTCTTAAACAAAAATTATGCCAATAATTTACTTTATTGTTTATTATTGTTTATTTATTGTTGAATATTATTAATTTCTAAGACAAGTAATAACAAATGCATCCATAATATTGTATTAGAAGTTTTTTTTTTTTTTTTCAAAAATTGTTGGTTTTTCACTTCAAACAGAAAAAAAAAAAAAAAAGAAAGAAAATGAGTTAACTGTAAGGGGGACTGCAGCCACGGAGCCCAGTGCGATGGAAGGGAAGGGAAGGCAAAAAAATTACTTATATATTTAGGCAATCCAAGACCACAAAACTGTTCTATAGTCTGTTTTCCTGCATTGCTGGACAAAAAAATCGAGCTTCCAGGAGGGAAAAACCTAGCTATCATCGCTTAAGATCGATTAAATCAACCACAGAGTTAAAAATCTATAAAAGTTCCTCGCCTCAGTGTAATGATGGGGTTCGAATCCAGGTCTTTTCCATCCAGTGTGATGAAGGCTGTAATTATAACTACTGTGCTACCGCGAGGACGGCGCCAAGAAGAAATTAAAACATAAAAAAAAAAATTAAAACAACTGGACTCATTAAGCACTGATCTGCTAAATTCAACAGCAGAAGCCATACTTCTAGACGAATTCCTGGAGCTGGACCTGGGAGAAGTGAGATCCATAGCCTTTGCTGACGACCTCATTCTTACTGTGGCGGCGAACTCTCGAGCTCAGCTGAAGAGAATGGCAAATAGGGCACTCCACATATTGCAAACTTGGGCTGCGACCCGTTTCCTCAGGATTTCACCCAAAAAGACTTCATCAATACTGCTCAAAGGAACCCTTGACTTCCATAGGCTACCGCAGATTAAAACTGAAGATAAAACTATTAAATTGGCCACACAAATTAAATACCTGAGGGGTCATCCTGGACTCATATCTCTCTTTCCGACCGCATCTAGCGGCGATGGTTGTTAGAGTCTCCATAAGGGACTAGGGACTCGACAGACGAACCCTGTCAACTGTCACTTTACTACAAAACCGCCTTTATTCCAATTATAACTTACTCTGCAGTTGGGTTCCACAAAGCCACCAATATAGCCAACAAACGCCTTCTGGACAGAATCCAAAGAATCATACTACTTACCGTCACTCGCTCCTGACGCGCGGTAAGCACCCACGCTCTACAGGTCCTGGCGGGGCTATCCCGCTCGACCTCGAAGTAATCAGAATTGGCATGTTGTGCCACCTATCTAAAGGATCCACGCGTACCCTCCTAGACTTTACACTTGATCCGGACAACGACGGAAAACTGGAAAAAGCAAGACTCCAAAGACACCTGCCGCAGGTGTCTTTGGAGTCTTGGATGGACGCCCTCGACGAAGGAGGAGATCACTATAAAGTTCATCCCGACAGTTGGCAGAATTTTTCCTCAGCTCCCCGACCTTGTTTCATCCAGGAATCCACGTGATGTACCTCCTCACGAACCATGGTGCATTTAAGGCAAACTCACCTACTTTGGGATCAGTGGAGAAGTGGAGAGTTGGCATCGTCTGATGTTTGACTGCAAACTCTACGAAGATATCAGATGCATTCTCATCATGAAAATAACACACCTGCCACGAAACATGGAATCACACCTACTGGACACGGCAGACGAATTTTCTCTCAGGAGAAAATAAAGATAATAATAATAATAAATAGTGCCTTTACGAAATTTGCACGATCATTATTTGCGCGAAGAAAAGCCCTCATAGCAGCAAACTCGTAACTCCCAAAATCTACCACCTGGCTTACATCCACTGTTGATTGACCAAAGGGAACTCAACACTGAACTACTCCGACTCCAAACGCTACACCACCCAATTATACATTGGTAGCACAACAGCCTGGACGGACTCAGCAATGCAACAAGAATGGACTCCATAGACGGGACAACGTTCCCATATATGACCAAAAAAAAACAACCTGACAACTCTTGGATGGAACCACACAGTCCCAGGAACAGCAACCGGACTTGACCTATCTGATTTGACGATTACATCTGCAGCTTTGCTGTCTGTCAGTGCCATTCTGGCGATTCGTACCAAACTATTATATTAGGCCACCCGAATATTTTAAATTCACAAGCCGTGCTGTGCGTATTTTGTCTGTTAATTTTGTGTGTTCTTTGGTCAATTTGTCCGTTTGCTGGACAAAAAACCACAGTTTCTGGCGGAAAAACCTTGCTATCTACCCCTGAGACCGACTAACTCGACTACTCCTGAGACCGACTAAAAAAAAAAAATAATAATGCGCCAATTGCCTAATGCTTAAAAGCGCCACAACACCAGATTTCGACGTTAGGAGTTATAATGTACCAGCTGACCCTACCCTGGCTATGCCACTGATATCGCTTCTTCCACAGGAACTAGCTTTGTCCGATGAGTTTATTATCATATGGGGTGGATGGGATCTATCCAGTTATATTAAAGGAGGCAGCAAAGGAGGTAAGCAAACCGTTAGCCATAATTATGAGAGCTTCCTTGGACTCAGGGGAGGTACCCATTGACTGGAGATGTGCAAATGTGACCCCAATTCACAAAGGGGGATCAAAGGCTGACACAAGTAATTATAGACCTGTGAGTTTAACTTCTGTTCCCGGAAAATTAATGGAGGCACTGGTGAAAGAAGCACTGCAGGATCATCTAGACAAGACTTCAGTTATAGCTAGGACACAGCATGGTTTTGTTAAGGGGAAGTCTTGCCTGACCAATTTGATTGGATACTATGATGCAGTCACAAAAGAACTGGATGCAGGGAATAACTTTGATATTATATACTTGGATCTTAGAAAGGCTTTTGATACTGTTGCACATGGAAGACTGCTGCACAAATTGGAGCAGTGTGGCATTGGAGGCAAGTTGCTGCTATGGATAAAGGGGTGGTTGAGGGGGAGAAGACAGAGAGTGGTAATCAATGGACACTGCTCATCGTGGACTAATGTTATTAGTGGAGTCCCTCAGGGTTCAGTATTGGGGCCTTTATTGTTTTCTGTATTTATAAATGATATTGATGATGGTATATCAGGCTTAATGTCCAAGTTTGCAGACGATACGAAGGTTGGCAGGGTTGTCAAGGACACTACTGACACTATGCTGCTGCAACAGGATTTGGAAAGGTTGAGCAGATGGGCTTCGAGGTGGCAAATGAAGTTTAACATTGACAAATGTAAAGTACTACATATGGGAAACAGCAACCCCAGAGCAACGTATCAACTCTGTGGTACTACACTGACAGTGGTAGAGAATGAAAGGGACCTGGGGGTGGTGGTGCAGGCAGATATGAAGTTCTCTGAGCAGTGCAGACGAGCTGCAAGAGTAGCTCATGGTGCATTGTCAATGATATATAGGAATTTTTCTAGCAGGGATAAGGAGGTGATTATTCCCTTGTATAAGGCAATGGTCAGGCCACACCTAGAGTACTGTATACAGGCCTGGAGGCCTCATTTCAGGAAGGATGTAGAGCTGCTGGAACGAGTACAGAGAAGGGCAACTAGATTGGTGAATGGGACAAAGGGGTTCTCTTACGAAGAAAGGCTTAAGTTTTGCAAATTACAGTGTCTGGAAACTAGGCACCAGCGGGGTGATCTGATAGAGGTGTACAAAGCCTTGAATGGTTTGAGCATGCTCAATGCTGATGGGATTCTTCCTCTAGCTCAGAAAAATCACCTGAGAGGGCATAAATTCAAATTGAGGAAAGACAGATGTAGGATAGATGTGCGGAAATTTGCCTTTAGCCAGCGGGTGGTTGGTGGGTGGAACAGACTTCCATCCCTTGTCGTGGAAGTTGATAGCCTAAATAAGTTTAAGGCTCAGCTGGACAGGTATTTCGAACGAACAGAGGGGTGAAGTGGAAGTGGTTATTTTTATTTATTTATGTTACTTTTTTTTTTTTTTTTTTTGGCTGATGCTGCATAAGCTTGCTTTCTTGCATCAAATGCCTCTACTAATGCTAATGCTAATGCTAATATAAACAGGATACATTATGCAAAAAGGATATGTGGAAAAGGACCAGGGTATGTCTACTAGGGGCATAAGTTAATGACGTAAAATAGTCACCATCATTTAATGGCGAAAAATGTGACACTGTTTCACACTATAGCAAGTATGAGGATTAGTCGGTCTCAAGCGAGGATTGCATGGCCTTTTCTCCCGGAAACTGGTTTTTTTTGTTATGCAAACAGGCAATCGACCACAGAACACACAGTTATTTCCAGATAATATATTCATGGTACAATATGTTCTAAGTTGCAAGTCCATACACCTTCCCGTTCAAGAACATCCCACACATGTTCAATTGAATTGGGCTCAGGTGAATTTGGAGGCAAATCAAGATGAGTGATATCTTAACTGTAATTCTCGAACCACTCGTACACAGTGCAGGCCCGACGACGCTGCGCATTATCGTCTTGGAAGGTACCGTTTCTCTCTTGGAAAAAATGCAACATAGAAAGATGCAAAATGTCTCCTAAGAGCTGCTGGCATATACTTTTTTTTTTTTTTTTTTAATACACCAGAAGAAACTTTTTTTATTAAAAAAGGTTCTTCTGGTGTATTAAAAAAAATTATAAATACACCACGGAAACTTCTTTCTTGTTTTTTTTTTTTTTTTTTTAATTTCTCCTCTGGAGTGGGCCCCTGAAGGAATCAGGCTGACCTTTTGGCAACATCAGGTGGGTGAGTGTCTCGAATTAGCATTAGCATTAGTAGAGGCACATCACTCCTCAACCTATACAACAGATGCCTCGAAGTTCACTTCTTTCCACCCCAGTGGAACAGGTACTCTGTCTGGCCTCTTCCTAAGCACCAACAATCGACGCTCCCAAGCCAACATAGGCCCATCGCTTGCGCCTCTGTATTGCTAAAAATTCTGGAGAAAGCATTGCTACCGTCTGTCACCCATCAAATTCTCCGTGACAGTCCTCAGCAAATACACTATGGGATATCAGGAAGGTCAATTATAACTAACCTTGCAACAACCACTCTGCACATCTTAGATGCTTTTGAACAAAGACAGGAATTGTCAGTTATATATCTTGACATCCATTCCGCATTTGATGCCATCTATATACCTCATCTCCTACGTCTCTTAGAAAACTACTTCAATTTTCGCGGCGATGTTCTCTGGTTCCTAGAATCTCTCCTATCGAAGAGGACCCTTGTTCTAAAGATCGGAACAAAGACCTTCACGGGTCACATAACTGCCGGTGTACCTCAAGGGGGGGAGGTCCTGTCTGGCATTCTCTTCTCAGCAATCATGGTGCCATTTGTGACCAATAAGTGCAATTGGATGACATATGCTGACGATGTCAGGCTCCTTACTAGAATATCGCCATCCAACTCGGCAGCCGAAATCACTCAGCAAATCACTAGCACACTGCAGGACATGGCTGACTACCTCAATACCTTCAACCTCCAAATCAACCCCCTAAAATCGGCACAAATAACTTATTCTCTAAAGGACAGCCCAACAATGTTGGAGCCTGTGCTTAACGGCTCCTCAGTTCCAAGTGTTTAGCATTAGCATTAGTAGAGGCATTTGATGCAAGAAAGCAAGCTTATGCAGCATCAGCCAAAAAAAAAAAAAAAAAACCACTTCCACTTCACCCCTCTGTTCGTTCAAAATACCTGTCCAGCTGAGCCTTAAACTTATTTAGGCTATCAACCTCCACCACAAGGGATGGAAGTCTGTTCCACCAACCAACCACCCGCTGGCTAAAGGCAAATTTCCGCACGTCTATCCTACATCTGTCTTTCCTCAATTTGAATTTATGCCCTCTCAGGTGATTTTTCTGAGCTAAAGGAAGAATCCCATCAGCATTGAGCATGCTTAAACCATTCAAGGCTTTATACACCTCTATCAGATCACCTCGCTGGTGCCTAGTCTCCAGACACTATAATTTGCAAAACTTAAGCCTTTCTTCGTAAGAGCACCCCTTTGTTCCATTCACTAATCTTGTTGGCCTTCTCTGTACTCGTTCCAGCAGCTCTACATCCTTCTTGAAATGAGGCCTCCAGACCTGTATACAGTACTCTAAGTGTGGCCTGACCATTGCCTTATACAATGGAATAATCACCTCCTTATCCCTGCAGGAAACATTCCTGTATATCATTGACAATACTCCATGACCTACTCTTGCAGCCCGTCTGCACTGCTCAGAGAACTTCATATCTGCCTGCACAACCACCCCCCAAGTCCCTTTCATTCTCTACCACTGTCAGTGTAGTACCACAGAGTTGATACGTTGCTCTGGGGTTGCTGTTTCCCATGTGTAGTACTTTACATTTGTCAATGTTAAACTTCATTTGCCACCTCTCAGCCCATCTGCTCAACCTTTCCAGATCCTGTTGCAGCAGCATAGTGGCAGTAGTGTCCTTGACAACCCTGCCAACCTTTGTATCGTCTGCAAACTTGGACATTAAGCTTGATATACCATCATCAATATCATTTATAAATACAGAAAACAATAATGGACCCAACACTGAGCCCTGAGGGACTCCACTAATAACATCAGTCCACGATGAGCAGTGTCCATTGATTACCACTCTGTCTTCTCCCCCTCAACCACCCCTTTATCCATAGCAGCAATTTGCCTCCATTGTCACACTGCTCCAATTTGTGTAGCAGTCTTCCATGTGCAACAGTATCAAAAGCCTTTCTAAGATCCAAGTATATAATATCAAAGTTATTCCCCGCATCCAGTTCTTTTGTGACTGCATCATAGTATCCAATCAAGTTGGTCAGGCAAGACTTCCCCTTAACAAAACCATGCTGTGTCTGAGCTATAACTGATGTCTTGTCTAAATGATCCTGCAGTGCTTCCTTAACCAGTGCCTCCATTAATTTTCCTGGAACAGAAGTTAAGCTCACAGGTCTATAATTACTTGTGTCAGCCTTTGATCCACCTTTGTGAATTGGGGTCACATTTGCACATTTCCAGTCTATGGGTACCTCCCCTGAGTCCAAGGAAGCTCTCATAATTATGGCTAAGCGTTTGCTTACTTCCTTTGCTGCCTCCTTTAATATAACTGGATAGATCCCATCCACCCCGGGTGCCTTTCTTGTGTTTATCTTCAACAGTTTCTCCTCCACTTTACTCCCAGTTATTTCAAGATTCTGTAGCTTACTGCTAGAGTTGAATACACCTCTGGCATTCCCCTTGCTGAATAACTCCTCATGTGTGAATGTCGATGCAAAATATTCATTTAGTTTGTTAGCTACCTGAGCAGGATCATCAACAGTTGACCCATCAATATCAAGTGGACCAATCTGATTCATCCCCTTCCTTCTAGAGTTTACATAAGTAAAGAACTCTTTGCTGTTTTTCTTTGCATCCCTTGCCAAGGATTTCTCGTAATCTGCCTTCGCCTGCCTAACCTCCTTTGTAACTTGGTTGCATATCAACTTGTATCTATCATAGGCTTCTGTGTCATGTGTTAATTTGTAAGTATCCCATGCATTTTTCTTCTATGCCATATGCCTCATTAGTTCATCTGACATCCATTTTGGCCTAAACCTTGAACAATATTTCTTAGTTGGTATGTAAAGCCTAGTAGCTTCCAAGATACGTTCTTTGAATGCTTCCCATTTTGAATTTGCTGTTGGTAACATCATCAGTTGGTCCCACTGTATAGAATTTAAATACTGTCTCAGTCCATCGTAGTCGCCTTTACGGAAGCAATAACCCTTCCCTTTACCCCTAATGGTAGTTACCTCTTTGAGTAAATCCCACTTCAGCACACTGTGATCATTGCCACCTAGTGGTTCGTTTATCTGCAGATTCTTAATGCATGAAGAATCACTGCTGATAATCAAATCAAGAGTATTACTCCCTCTAGTTGCCTCCCGAACATGCTGATGTAGAAAACAATCATCCAATAAATCCACAAACGCCCTGCTAGTGGGTGAGTAACCAGCCCCCAAATTCCAGTCAATATCTGGGAAATTAAAATCTCCCATTATAAGACTCTCTGATTTACTGGCCCACTCTATTTCCCTGTACAGTTCCTTATTATACTCATCAGAGTCATTAGGCCTATAGCACACTCCTACTCTCAATTTTGATCTCCCAATGCTTATGTCACAACAAACTGACTCAACACTGCACTGTCCAGCGATGTCGACTGGCTTCACTCCCTTGGTTTTTGTCTTTCTTAACTAATAGCATAACCCCTCCCCCCTAAGTGTTCAAACACACAAAGATCTGGGGGTCTTCTTCGACTCCAAACTATCTTTCAACGATCACATAAACCTCATACAGTCGAGGCTGAAATCACTACGCTGGGTCGCCAAACAACAGCTGCTCCACACCACCGACCCACAACTGGTAAAAAGATACATCGTATCAATCCTTTACCCGACAATACTGTATGCTTCAGAGATATGGGCATCGGCCGCCGAATCCAACATTAAAAGAATATTCTCTGCCGAATTCTGGCTTCTAAAATGGGCCAACAGCAAACTCCACCTTCCCCCAGCTCTCAGATCAACGCAGTTAGCAGAAGCTCTTCACCTACGCAGGCTCCGGTCCTACATCGGAGAAAGAAGGCTGCTGTTCACCATCAAGATGGCCACCGGTAAAATTACAGAGCCGAACTTCTGGGATCACTGCTCTTGGCGCATTCCTCCCCCTTATCTCCGGTCGTCAGCACAGCTACTAGCAAACCGTAACCGGCTAGTACTAACCGACAGATTCCTGCCAAAGCAAATGCTGCCCTCACTGCAAGCCATCGACGGGGACCTCCAAGATGTAGTCAATAAAAAAAAATACAGGAAGGGTATCCTCGTCGAACTGAAAATGTAAAACTGTGCTTTTTTAATAATCTGATTTATCTTTTTTTCTCATGTGTATCTCTTTTGTAAATATGTTTTGTTATCCCCTGGCACCAGCCGTGACGGGACTAATTGTATATCTATCATTGCTGCAATTAAAGATTCTATTCTATTCTATTTTATTCTATTCTATTCTATATTCAGGAAAGCAAGCTTATACAACATCAGCCAAAAAATAAAAAAAATAAACCTTCCCATTTCATTGATCCATTTTTTCCAAATGTTTGTCTAGTTCTGCCTTGAATATATTTAAGCTCTGAACTTCCACAACTGATGGAAGTTTGTTCCAGCAATCAACTACCTGCTGGATAAAGACAAACTTCCGCACATCTATTCTACAACTGTCTTTTTTCAAATTGAATCTATGGAACTGTCTTTTTTCAAATTGAATCTATGGAACTGTCTTTTTTCAAATTGAATCTATGGAACTGTCTTTTTTCATATTGAATCTATGCCCCTTCAGGTTCTTAATCTCACCAAGTGGAAGTATTCAATCAGCATTGAACCTGCTCAAACCATTCAAAGCCTTCTACACCTCAATCAGATCGCTTTGCAGGTGCCTAGTCTCCAGAAGCTGCAATTTGCAGAATTAAAGCCTTTCTTCATAAGAGCACCCCTTTGTTCCCCTCACCAGTCTTGTTGCCCTTCTCTGTACTCGTTCTAGCAACTCTACATCCTTCCTAAAAGGAGGCTTCAAGACCTGTACGCAGTACGCAAGGTGTGGCCTGACCATAGCCTTATACAAGAGGAGGATAATCACCTTCTTATCACTGCTCGCAAAATTCCTGTATATCATTGACAAGACCCTATGACCTACTCTGGCAGCCTGTTGCGCTGCTCAGAAAACTTCATATCTGACTGCAAAATTACTCCCAGGTCTCTTTCATTCTCCACTAACCTGAGTGTAATACCACATGGTTGGTACATTTCTTTGGGGTTACTGCTACCCATATGCAGTACTTGGCATTTCTCAATGTTAAACTTCAGTTGCCACTTCTCAGCCCATCTACCCAACTTTTTCTGATCCTGTTGCAGTGGCATACTGTCATTGCTGTTATTAACAACACTGCCAACCTTTGTATCATCTGCAAACTTTGATATTAAGCTTGATATAGCTTCATCAATATCATTGATAAATATACAAAACAGCAATGGGCCCAACATCGAACCCTGGGGAACCACTAATAATATTTGTCCACTGATAACAATAAGAGAAGAGTCTACTGATTATCACTTTCTGTCTTCTCCCACTCAAACAACCTTTTATCCATTTTAGCAACTTGCCCTTAATGCTATACTTCTAAAATTTGTGCAGTAGTCTTCCATGTGCAACAGTATCAAAAGCTTTCCTGAAATCCAAGTATATCATATCAAAATTATTTTTTAATCCAGTTCCCTTGTGAGCACATCATAGTATCCAATAGAACTGGTCAGACAAGACTTCCCCTTGTCAAACCCATGCTGTGTCTGAATTATTACTGCTGTCTTGTCTAAATGATCCTGCAATGCTTCTTTAACCAGTGACTCCATTATTTTCCCTGGAACAGAAGTCAAACTAACAGGTCTGTAATTACTCGTGTCACTTTTTGATCCCCCCCCTCTGTGAATTAGAGATACATTTGCAGATCTCCACTCCGTGGGGACTTCCCTCGGGTCCAAGGATGCTCTCATAATTATGCGTAGGGGTTTGTTTACTTCCTTTGCTGCCTCTTTTATTATAACTGGATAGATCCCATCCACCACAGGTGCCTTTCTTATGTTTAATTTCAAAAATTTCTCCTTCACTTTGCTTTCAGTTATTACAAAATCATTTAACTCCCGGTTAGAAAAAAATCATGTTTTATCAATTCTGCAGGATATAAAATCTGTAACCCCTTTATAACTCCTTCAATGCGTTCATGAGTATTGTCTAATAGAATCTTATCCAAATATAGAAATAGCATTATGAATTTTTCTTACCCTGCCTGTACCCATAGCTTCTTGTTGGTTGGTACATTTCTTTGGGGTTACTGCTACCCATATGCAGTACTTGGCATTTCTCAATGTTAAACTTCGTTCAAAGCGAGAAAAATGCAATTAAAATAATACACCTTCATTGCATATTTTTGGTTTATGTTCTAATGTTAAAATTACTATATTTCGCAATATTTTGTTTCTTTGATTTTATACTAGATATATAAACGCAAACCATCTGGTTTTCTAATTTATTTGTAGTTATATATATTTTATTTTTAGTTTAGAATTAAATTATCTGTAGATATAAACGAATATTGTAACTTTATTTTTCTTTGATATTTTTATAGATCGTTAGAATGGTAATTTTTATAAATTCATAAAGATTGCAGAGGCGTAGCAAGGGGGGGGGGGATGCAGAGGGGAGAACTTCCCGGGCGCCGAGCTACAGGGGTGCACACTGAAGGAATTATCTATCACAATCAGGGGCGCCAAGAAGACATGTTTCCCCATTGCGTCGACGACCCTAACTACTTACTGAAAGATTAACTACCTGCAAATAATGGGGACGTACTTATAACAGGCGTAGGATTGCCTAGTTCCGGCTGTGCTTTTGTGTCCCCTGACAATTTATGTCCATCCCATGCTTTTTTCTTCTCTGTCATGAGTCTCATGACAGAGAAGAAAAAAGATTAAAGAAAAAAAAGAAAAAGAAAAAAGAAAAAAAAATAGTTCATCTGACATCCATTTGGGCCTGGACCTAGAGCAGTATTTCTTAGTTGGAACATAAAGCCTAGTAGCTTCCAAAATTACTTCCTTGAATGCTTCCCATTTAGAATTTGCTGTTGGTAACATCATCAGTTGGTGCCCCTGTATAGGTCCTAAAAAACGTCTGAGACCCACTGCAGTCGCCTTTACGAAAGAAAACACCCTTCCCTTTACTCCTGATGGTAGTTACATCTTTAAGTAAATCCCGCATCAATACACTTTTATCACTGCTACCTAGTGGTTCCTCTACCTGTAAATTCTTAATTAGATAGTATGAACCAGAGCTATAATGTTCAATACGTTCTACGTTGATATCAATATTTGTAAAAGAATAAGAGAAGTTTACCTCATATCCTTATGATACTCTCCAGATTTTAAAACGAAAACAATTAAAAAATTGAAAAACTTACATTACAGTAAAAAATAATTAAAAATCAATTGAACACAATTAAAAATTAATTTAAACGCAATTAAATATCAAGTAAAAAAAATTAATTTAACGAAAAAAATTGCAAAACGATTTTCCTTCCTGAAGCTGCCAACGCTTTTTCGACCGTATGTTGTGATCACAGGAATGAAAATTACCGGATAGTGGTTAGAATGAAAGTTAAACAGGGATTATTGTCTTCGCGCATGCGTCTAAAAGACCATGAATCGGAGATTAGATATGGCCGGCGAACATTAACAGAATTCTCATGTAATTAATTTCGACGGTTTCTGCAATTAATAGTCTCGTATAATTACCTTGGACACTAAGTATTGTGGCCTCGTTAAATAAAAAAGTATGATTTTCGTTAACGGCATGAAAGGCTAATTCTGACGCTGCTGAATGAGAAGCACGAACTGTAGCCGCATGGTAATTAAGACGAAAATTAAGAAGAAACCACGTAGAACCTTGATAAGACAAGTCACAATTTCACCCTCCTCCCTTCCCGTCCTGTCTATCCTTTCTGTACACATTGTTCTTCCCAAATTCCAATTCTGTATCCCTTATATCTGAATGGCATCATGTCCCTGATATCCCAACAATATCCACCTTGGATGTCTTAACCAGCACTTCAAATTCATCAAATTTGTTTACTATACTCCTAGCATTGGTGTACATGCAAGTATACATGCATCTGTTCTTACTCTTAGTTACTCTAACACAGCCCATGTATGTACTTGTTTCATGACCCCCGGCAGTTCCTGAAATCCCCAGCAACTGGCTTTCCGGGCTGCTGATTCCAACAGAAGCAGTGCAAGAATCATTTCTACCTCTGCGTGCGGCTACCGTTAATCTATTAGTCTGTAAATCCCCTCAAGCTAGCAGTTTTCCGACCCACCTAACATTTCCTCGATAGCATCAGCAAATATTCTTGCATCCTTTCTATTTAAGTGTATCCCATCCCTGTAGAAGCAATCTGTCCTGTTAACAATCACAAACCATGCTGAGAAAAATTCTGCCCCATTAGCCCTGCGCAATCTCTCCAGGGCCGAATTAATTGTCAAGGCTCTCATCATGTACTCCCTCCTATCATGTCTGGGCAGGATTGCCGACACTTTCAAATTTAACCCTAACTCGCGACTTTTTTTCAGCATTGACCTGTACTTGCTTAGTAAATCCGCAGATCTCCTGCACTTAATGATTGCCTACACTTAATGAAATTGAGACACTACGAGCACAATTGGGACTGGCCCACCTTCCCATGGACGACTACCCAGAAACATCTCTCCAGTTGATTGATGCTTCTAGGTAGCCAAGCAGCTAGACACGACAACAAAACACACACATAATACAAACACACCTACGTTACTCACATATCTGGCCCAGTCGCAGAGATACTGTTCTTCACAGAGATACAAGGCGGAGGTGAACTGACGTTCTATGCGCTGCCCTTTACAAAAACATATGTCTACACCTCACCAGTGAAAAGTTGGTCTATATGCACGAGGATTTGTAGTTCTTGCGAGTAAACCATGCACCATATTAAGCAACTACTGCCACCTGTCTGAATAATGGATACCATGCACAATGGGCAATGGGTCCATGGTTTAGTGTTGATTGCGTCACATGCGAAGGTGCCCATCGGCATATTTGACCAAGTATTTGGACTCATCCAACCAGCACTCGTTTCCAGTGTATTCTGAGGTCTATTTTATGTTTGCTTGTAATAAATCCGAGTTTCCGGGAGAAAAACCATGCTTTACTCTCCTGAGACCGACTTACTCAGCCACGTTTTTAAAAAGGCCCATAAAAATTCCTCCCGTCATCGACGGGTCGAAAGTGAATAATTGAGCCGTTCTGCTTGCCCATGAGTTTTTAGACTGAACATTTTCTTCTGATTGATCCTCTTGCTGTCATTGAAAAGTCCCAGTGGAAAAATCTCAGGGGGGGGGGAGCAGTTGATTTGAATTGGTTGTTAAAATTGGTTGTTTGAATTGGTTGTTAAATTTGAATTGTTAAAGCATATGGGGGGGGGGGGATTTGTGAATCTCACGGGCTCCCAGAATTTGTAGTTTTGCTGCTGAAGAACCTAACAGAAATGTGATCTCTGGAGGTCTTGCCTAAATCACTGGAGGAATTTTACTAGTATGCCTATCATTGTGAAAGTTTTCAGAGGAGTGCGTGGTGAGACAGCAGCTAAAAACTATGGCGATTCTATGGTAATAGGGCCGTGACAATTGCATTATATAATTTTAGCTGCATATGAGATAGTGGGTATATTACAAAGAATGGCCTAAGGGATAAGAGCCCTGTTCCATTTTATCCCTCCGTTCCTCTTTTCCATAACTTACGTCAGTGAACCGGACTTGGAGCAGCTCTCCTATCTGCTACCCTCTTTGTTACCTCTGCCGATAATTAGATAGTAATAAATAGATTGTCCATACATATTAGCATTTTTATAATAAAATTTAAAAACTTTTACAAATAGAATTTCATTAGGGGGCGCATAAAACTTAAAATAGAATAATTCATAATAATATTCTAAAAATATTTAAAAGTGAAGCAGCAAGATGTCTATGAGACTGAAAAATTTAGTGATAGAAGCACTAACTGAATTAGAAAACGGTAAAGGTTCGAAAATCAGTGAAATCAGAAGACAGATATCAAAGTGTCACAATGTTTTTCCTTTTGGGATGACAGAAATTATATATGAAATATTAAAAAATGAGGTGGAGAAAGGGACAGTTATAAAAAAAAGCTTTGAGTCATACCAACTTCGCAATGTAAAATCTTAAGTA
Source organism: Mastigoproctus giganteus (assembly GCF_048544385.1). Taxonomy (NCBI): domain Eukaryota; kingdom Metazoa; phylum Arthropoda; class Arachnida; order Uropygi; family Thelyphonidae; genus Mastigoproctus; species Mastigoproctus giganteus. Next base: position 237,461,523 of record NC_143579.1, on the reverse strand, counting down.
AGCTTACAAATAATTTTAACATTCATGTAAAATTTCAATTTTTAATCTTGTCATTATTTTTTTTATTTTCTTTTACTATTGAAGGAGTATAAAGTGTTTTATTTATTATTATTATTACTTTTTACCGTTTAAATAATCTTTATAAAGATGAATAATATAAATCATACCAGTGTTTGAAAGCCCGCAGTTTCTTGAGGTCTGCTGCATGTCTTCTGCTCACTTGCGTTCCGTTTCGTAATTTTTTTTTATTTGAAGTACAGTATAATCGATAAACTACTAATGAAATTTATTGCAGTTTCATTTTTACTTATCAATTTTTGGTAAAACTTTGTATGAATATTATAGCATCAGCCTATAAATTGAAGGGAATATCGTGGAAATGAGGCTTTAAAAAAAATCGAACGACAATATTAAGATTACGATGGTGTCCGTCATGCGTCGCTTTGGGGAAACGTAGCGGTAAAAAAAAATTCCCTCTTCGTTCCTGCAGCGGGAAGTTAAACGTAGCATTTTAGAAGTATGGCTGAAATTTCTCATGTCTGTTGTAGTGGGATAGCATTTTTAATATTTTCATGATGTTATTGCCTTAAATATATCATTTAATGAGTAATTAATAATCGCTGATATTGAATATCAGTAATTCACAACTAAGAAATAAGAGACTGTAGCAGATATGAATTGAATCCCAGGGTAATCTTGAAAAAACGAGCAAATAAAACTGAGAATTAAAAAAAAAAAAAATTGCACATTTACGATTCTATCGTTTTTATAATTTTTAAACAAGGTTATAATTTTTTTGCCTGAACTCCAGTATAGTGTACACAGACAGGTACTTCGATGAAAGCGAGGAAGACAGCGGTGATTGACAGGTGAAGGCACCCCCGCTTTCTGATTGTTAAATCGGAAAACAAGTTCCCGATTTAAAAACAGTGGCGGGGGGGGGGGGTAGAAACACCCTAGGCATATCAACCTAGGAGGACGGTGTGCGGGGCAATGGGATAATCACCTTGTCCCTGGTAGCAAAATTCCTATATATCATTGACAAGACCCCATGACCTGCTCTGGCAGCCCCTCTACACTGCTCAACGAACTTCATATCTTACTGCACAATTATCCACAGGTCTTTTTCACATTCCACTTCCCTGAGTCTAGTACCACACAGTTGGTATGAATTTGTAATCCATGGAGGAATCCGTAGCTGAGTGGTCAGGAATGGAAGTGAAGTAGCATGCTCTTTGAGTAGACTGGAGTTCAAACCAGTGCTGTAGTCATAAAATTAGCAGAAGGTATACTGTGCTGATTAATCAGATTACAGAGGGTATATGGCATATACTCGTGTGTGTGTATGTATGTATATATAATATATAGTATTTTTATAATGTTATGGTGAAGATTATAATAAGGTAATCATATTAAGATATATGCCTCAATAGATCTATGGAAAACACATAGTATAATATACAAAATGTATTGCTTAGTATAATATACAAAACGTATTGCTGCTTACTCACAATCTTGGTGACGTCGTCTGGGGTCAACCACCCAAATTGAAAGCAAAACAGCGATAAGAGGTTCTCTGTTTCTGTGATGATCAGTATTCACTATTTGCCTTAGCGCATATTGATTGATAGTGCACCTAGATTATTAGATGAGATGGTGTTTTTTTTTTTATTTATTTGGCTGATGCTGTTATAAACTTGCTTCCTTGCATTGTTTGCCGCTACTAATACTAATAGTTTAATGATAGCCATAATCTGAGGTAATTGATTCTTGCTTTGTTACTATTGTGACATGCAGTTGCCTGAAAAGCAGACAGGGTATTACAAGGGATGCTGGGGTTTCACATGGGACTAGCAATTACATGGACTATGTGAGATTTACTTAAAACATAAACAGGTACATATTTACTAGCCTATTATAAATAATGGGTAGTGTACTGTTATACATATTTGGAAATCAACAGCCAGTGTAACTGTTTGCTCCTGACCCTGGTAAAAAAAAAAGTCATGGTCCCCCACCCTTCAAACAAATAACACTTTATACTGGTATGCATATTCAGAGATCAATAGGCAGCATAGTATCTGACCCTGCTCCAGAATGAACAATCATGTTGGGTCTCCTCCATTAATTTAATAACTTAAATAACAACACCTAGGCTATTGGCCCATCCCCTTAATGTTCCTGTGCATGCTCCTTAACTACAGATTAAGTTAAGGCTCCTTAACTTAATCTGTATTAAATTTCCTTTTTGGTGATATTGATTTCAGAATTAACAATGAAAATGTCTTAAAAGTTTTTAGAAAGGATTTAGTGAATCCATTTTTTAGACACTGTTCATTTAGAAATTGGCACACTCATTCTTCTTTTAAGAACAGTGCAGTGAGATAATTTACAAATTTTCAAGAACTTACAAACAAATATTTTTGACACCAGGCTTAATTTACGTACTCATATCCTGCTATGAACTTGTAACCTTTGCTATTTCCTTGATTTCATAAAAAATTCTGTGATTTTGTTTTCTTTTGAAGGTAAAATCAGAGAATGAAATATTTTCAGATTTTGTATATTGTATTTAGAATAATTAAATTAATTTATTTCCTTCAGAAACTACGTTATTATTTTTGAATTGATTTCTTGTTTCCATTGAGTAGATAAGCAGCTTTTGATAATTTTATTGCAGTTGTATGCAGTGTTAAGTGTTCCTATTAATTTAGTCATACTCTAAAATTGTAGACTAGAGCTGCGAAGCAAAGATCACAGACTAGCGAGAGTGCTGTGACTCGGAGGAGAAACAAATGGGGCAATTCTCCAATGCATCACAGTCTCAAAAAATGTGTGAAATGTTTGCTGAACTTTCTAAAACAGGACATGATCTAGCCAAGGAGGATGTCTTTGTGTGTGCTAGATGTCAAGAAATTAGGCACCAACTCAGCGTTCTGATGGGCATCTACGAGAACTTCAGGTGTAGGGTAAATGCCCTCGAAGAAATTAATATGAGGGGCCCATCAAGCTCTCAGCTGCCCAGCTCAATGGTAGAGCTCACTCCTGTGCATCAGACAACTCAGAGGCAATCTCCAAGGCAGAATGCGCTGGTCTGACAGGAACTAGTTATTGTTGTTGACTCTATTGTCATGGAGATGGTGAATATACTATGCAAGAAGGATAGGTGGAACAGGACTAGGGTATGTCTGCCAGGGGCAAAAGTGATGATGTTGTAGAACAGATATCATCTTTTAAAGACACAAAAGGAGATATTGTTGTACATGTTGGAACTAACGATGGAACTAATAAAGAGTAAGAGATCTGCAGATTTACTCAACAAGTACAGGTCAATGTTGAAAAAAAGTCACATGTTAGGGATGAATGTGGAAGTGTCTGCAATTCTGCCTAGACACGATAGGAGGGAGTATATGATGAGAGCCTTGTTGATCAATTTGGCCCTGGAGAGATTGTGCAACGCTCAAGGGGTTGAATTTTTTTCAGCCTGGTCTGTGCTTGTTGAGAGGTGAGACTGATTCTACAGGGATGGGATACACTTAAATAGAAAGCATGCAAGAATATTTGCTGATGCTATCGAGACATTGTTTGGTGGGTTGGAAAACTGCTAACTTGAGGGGATACACAGACTAAAAGGTTAACAGTGGCAGCAGGCAGAGGCAAAAGTGATTCTTGCACTGCTTCTATTGGAATGTCATGGAAAGCAAGGCAATGGAGATTTCCAGGCCTTTGGGGAGTCATAATGGAACAAATAAATACATGGGCTGTGTTAGGATAACTTAGAGTAGAAACAGGTGCATGTATACTTGCATGTACACCAATGCTAGGAGTATAGTTAATAAATTTGATGAGCTTGAAGTGCTAATCAAGACATCAAAGGCAGATATTGTTGGGATATCAAAGACGTGGTGTCACACAGATATTAGCAGTGCAGAATTGGAATTTGCGGAGTACAATATGTACAGAAAGGATAGATAGGACAGGAAGGGAAGAGGGGTTATGCTGTTAGTTATGAAACACAATCTAAGGAAGTGCATCCAATTGATGTTGGTGTACAATACAATGTTGAGTCTGTTTGGTGTGACATAAGTACTGGGAAAGGAAAAATGAGAGTGGGTGTGTGTGTTATAGGCCTAATGAATCTGATGAGTATAATGAGCAGTTGTGCAGAGAAATAGTGGGCCAGTAAATCAGAATGTCTTATAATGAGGGATTTTAACTTTCCAGATATCGACTGTAACTTGTGGATTGGTCACTTGCACACTAGCTTTTTCTTTGGCTTAAGGGCCAAAACAGATAAAATTCTTGGTCATGGGCTGCAAAAACAGTTCCTTACCACTAATTACACATTTTTTGAAATGCAATTGAATTTTTTTTATCAGCATTTTTAGTTTAATTTTTTAAAATTCAATTTTAAATTTTTTAAATTATTAAAAATTTAAAAATTTAATAATTAAATTTAAAAATCCAACAGTTATTATATGGTTATAATAGTATTGTTAAATACTGAGGAAGATATATTATCATTATCATTATTAGCCATAAGGTGCAAGGAAGCCTGAGGCTTTTGCTGCACCAGGCAAAAAAAAAAATTTCTGAGTTACCCTGAAAGAGAGAGAGAGAGAAGAATGATGATATCTGGCTTATGACCTTGGGTGTGCCAAGCCCATACTCACCAGATGTGAGCTCCTGGGGTTATAAAACATCATAAAAAAGCAATACAGCAAAATCCAATATTACTAGGAATGGATATTTTCAAAAGTTAGGAACTATATTTTGACATATTAGTTTTAAAGTTGGAGGATGCATAAACACTTTAGGCTGCCTACCTGGCTACATGCTGCTCATAGTTTGGACACATTCTCTGTTGATACAAGAAAAGTGTTTCACCAATTAATTTTTACCTGATAACATAAGTATTGCCTGCTATCATTATTATTATTATTATTATTATTAATAATAGCCATATGGTGCAAGGAAGCCTGAGGCTTATGCTGCACCAGGAAAAAAAAAAAGTTCCCGAGCTACCCTGAGAAAGAGAGAGAGTCAAAAGTAGAATGATGATATCCAGCTCCAGTACCAAGAAAGAGAAGAATGAAATTTTAGAAGAATTCTTCTCTCACCAAGAAAGAGAAGAATGATGATATCCAGCTCAGGACCCTGGGTGTGCCTAGCCCATACTCACCAGATGTGAGTCCCCGGGGTTAATGGTGGATATGGCATGCAGTTTTTATCATAATTCTTAGAAGTAAGGAATGATGTGCCTTATCAATAATTATGCATCATCACATAATGAAAGCAGAAGATTATTACAGGTGGCAGTTTATTTCTAAAAGTGAATGTACAATGCCAATATTGAAGGTTGAAATGTGCTACTGATACTATTGGGAATAAATGAATACAGAGTTGTGTATATTTATTTATTAGGGGTCGGGGCAGCTTGACTCAAATTTCAGCAGTTCACTGGAAATGCACTCACTCACTTTACGCTTTTTTATAACAGTTTTGTTATGAAGATTTTTTTATGCTAAAGTTTTGGATTTGTATAAACATATATTTAAAATCATCAGAATAATTCTTTATCTTAATAAAGATATAGCCCATTTAAAAAGCTGAAACTGCCCAGCTGGCATTCATATGAAATCATATACACTACCCTACCATTAATATCTGGACACCTAGCTGTTGGTAGTTGGTCATATCCTACCCGAGCACCACACGTAAGACAACTATAAATGTGTGTTTTGAATGACTGTGAGTGTAAGATGATGCAATCAATGGAGTTAACAGACTTACAGTGCACAATGATAATAGGTCCCACATAAGCAATCAGTCTGTGTGTGACATTTGATTAGCACTTGGAGATCTCTAGGTTGATGATTGGTGATGAGATCTGTAAATGGAAGTGGACCTGTGCTGAAACCATAATGACAAAAACAAAAACGACCTGGAAAACCTTGGAAGGCCAGTAGAATGTGACAGGAAAGCCCACAAAGAATTTTCCATTTGGAACGCAGGTCAACATTTTCATGGCTTCTAATCTCCATGAGATGATTGGGACACGTGTCAGCACCACCACAGTGTGCAGGATGTTGCATGGTAGGTTACCCATAGTTGTGGAGCAATTCACAAGCCACTAATCATCCTGGCTAATGCTAGATAGTGTCTAGCATTAGCCAGATCATGTCAGGTGTGGCAGATGCACAGAGAGAGTGAGAGTGAGTGAGTGTGTGTTACCTGTTAGACTGTATTGTCCTGACAGTGAAGTTTGGCAGGGGTAGTACATGATAGTCTGGGTCTGTTTTTCATGGTTTGGTCTGGGATCATTGGTTGTTTTGGACAAAATCATAAATAATGCCAAGGTCTGTCTAGATGTTCTGGACATTACATTGTGGAAAAACTACCTTGAGACTCCTGAGTGAATAGAATTATTTTTGAATGGAAAAAAAAGGAAAAACAATGGTTAAAATGATCACAATGCAATCAACAAAAGGTTAAACATCAATTTTATATTTTTTATTTCCATAAGAAATAAAGGTGTAAAAATTTAATTTTTATTAATTTTCTTTATTGTGGCTAAAATATTTTGACAAAAAGTATTCTGAAATATATCTATATTAAGTTGCAGTTTATATTTCCATATTGTTACCTTTAATTTGCTTTTGTTTTTTTTAGAGACTCCTCAGATGAATAATTTACAAATACTCTGCAGGAAAGGATGAGCAGTAAGTGCTCAAAGAAATTGGAGTGTTCTTAATACCATCAGCAATAAAAATGGAGGCTCTTACTGTCATCAATGAGATTAGAGTGACAATTTTTGATTGGAAAAATTCTAAAAATTAAAATACCATGAAAATTAATTGCAGAAACACAAGCAAAGAAATGTGGTTTTAATAAATGTGGACTATTCCATTAAAACCACTTTGATTTCAAATTTTTAGAACACTTTTTCTGCTTGCAAAATATCATTTATAGTGAAAAATAACTGTGAGAAAAGAGTAATGTGCCAGTTAATACATTTCAGTCTGATTTTTGAATATAATAATTGAACATTACAAAATGGCATGCAGTTATTAATAACATCTAAGAAATGATTTAGATGATTTCTTAGATGCTAATCTGGAAACCTAATTTAATAATCTCTGTTTACAGAACCTATTTTCTTGTATAATGTATATTTGTTAATATACTGTTTATAAGAACATTAAATTTTTAAAATGCTTTTGTGATATGCCGGTATTTCCAAATTTGGATTTCATTAAAATAGGAGTTAAATTACAAATCTTTAACATACAACTGCAACAATATTAATATTAAACAGAATTTGTTCAGTGTTGAAAAAACATGCTCACAGATATCCACTTTTTTTATTATTTGCTCATAAAATTCACAGAAGAATTTTTTTTTATTTGTCATTTTACTGTTACCTTTACTTCCCCCCCCCAATTTTCAATCAGAGTTGTGTTATATTATGGGAGTATGAGACGTGATGAATGATGATATTATAAATGGCTTTTGTTGATATGGCCTTAGAATCCACCATTAAGTGACTGCCATTGTTCATCTTTCGTAGAGAGAATTTGATGTTCCTTGGCAGATTGGTAGTTACAGAGTGAGGTGGGGCCTAGGAAATGTTTTGAAGGACCCATAGCTATTTATGACTGTAATTGTTTCTTGTTGATCACAGGGATTAGGGGATGGCAAACGATTGCAATCAGCAAAATCATGAACAGCAAATATGTGTGAAATATAGAAACTAAATTTTTAAATATTAGAAATAGGAAAAATTAGTAAAACATGAATTATATACATAAAATATCGTAGTGTTTAACTTGCCAGTAATTAAAAAAAACACATTGTAGCTCGATACAGATTTTTTTGTGAATGGACTAGAACACAGATAGTAAATGCACTGGTGGTAGAAATTGGATTCATGAATTGTATGAGCGAAAGCTACTTATCTTCTTTTTTTTTTTATTTCATTATAAGGTAACATAAGAGCTTCCATTTGATCAGTCTCAACGACATGTAAATTGACCTATGAGCATGTACTTATACAGATATAAGGCACCTCCGTAGCCAGGTGGGAAGGAGCAGCAGTGCGTAGCACACGCTTCTTGATTAGACCGGGGTTTGAGCCCGTCACCACCAAATACGGAGGATGCGGAAAGGTCAGGGAATGACCACCGCATATTCCCGGAGCAATATGGCCTTAGTTGCCAATGCTCCTAAAAACCAAAATAACAACAACAATATACAGATATAATATACAATAAATAATATCAGGGCTGGATTTTGGTGTCTGTAGGCCCTAGGCATTTTTATCCCAAAATGTGCTAAAAGGGGGTAAATGTTTTTACCTTATAGTCTGTGAAAACTCTCAAGGACCTTAAATTCTAAAAAATAAAATAAAAACTTAATTATTATTGGTTTCTCTTGTTTTTCTTCAACATTTTTGAGTTTAGTAAATCATAATTAATGGATCAATTTCAAATCAGTAAAAAAAAGCTAAAAATTAATATTTTATGATTGCAAAAACATCTGTTAATCATGGGCACAAGTGATGGAAGGTTAATAATGGTTAAGTGATGGATAATGATGTCGATAATTGTGAGTAATATCAAGTAATATAATTAATAAATTAATCTGTTTTTAAATAGTTTTTATTGCATTTAGTTACTTATTATTATTTAGTCACTTATTATCTTTTGTTATTTTCAGTTTGTGTTGTTTATGGTTTATATTACTTTGAATGACCCTTTGAAAACTGATATAATCATGCTTCATGCCATCGCATAATACACTGCTTGACAAAATAAAAAAGAACAAAATGTTTTTCATGAATATTTTATTGTGAACAGTGTTGCCAAAGGTGAATATTTGATATAATAGGCATCCTGGCATGCAAATTTCGAGTATTCAATAGAAATCAATCTACTAATTGTTCATACTATAAAAACACGGGTTGTGACCACATCACTTCATTCTTGTTTTTTAGCTAGCTTTGTGGGATCAGGGTCAGCCACAAGCACATTCAACCGGTTCTGTTGAACAAGGCCCTGCACTCAAATGGTCTGAATAATAATATCATCCATGTCTTTTTTGCATTGCTATCAGTGAGCTTACCGCCATCTTACCTACATTTTCACTTCTCCAAGAGTGCTGCACGAATCAACTTGAAAATTGCTAGAAGTAGAGCGTATACTTACTTCATTCATAATGTGTATGTTTTGTTTGATATCAAACATAGGACATGATTTAAAAATGTAATTTTTATGTTATACTCACTTTCAATAATATCTGTATTGTTTATGTGATTATTGGTTCCTATTATTATTTATTCATGGTCCTATTTTTATGAGATGACTGCAATTGTTAAATAACATTGTGGATTAATGTATTAAATTTTATTTGTATTTAAATTTTTTGTTGAACACACTGCTCTCTGGTTCTAACAGCAAGATGGAACACTATGATGTACTCTCATCAACTGTCTATTGAGGTTTCAGCCACCCTTGAAAACGTTTACAACTGGACTGTTAAGAAGGCCCAATTCAAGTGGACTCTATGCATGAAAGCCAGTGGTTTGTATCCCATTAACCCCACACCACAGTATTATTATTATTATTATTATTATTAATGGCCATATGGTACAAGGAAGCCTGAGGCTTATGCTGCACCAGCCAAAAAAAAAAAAAAAAATTCCCAAGTTACCCCCTGAGAGAGAGAGAGAGAGAAGTAGAAAGGAATCACCAAGAAAGAGAAGAATGATGATATCCAGCTCAGGACCCTGGGTTTGCCAAGCCCATACTCACTAGATGTGAGCCCCCGGGTAGAGCTCTTCGAAACTGGTGTAACTTGGAGACCTGACAGATGGGTTACAGTTCTGTTTTGAAATTTTGTAATATCTACTTAGCGGCTTTCGAGAGTGGCTCCACTCAGTATCTAAAACATGCTGTTCAAGTTGGCAGGCATTGCATGCTGATAAGTTGAACTTTTAACACAATAGAATACATGGGACTTATTTTTCAATATTTAACTTTGCAGTATCTGAAACAAATGAAATTTCATTTGTTTTTTGGAAGACAAACTTCCAAAAATAAGAAAGCCAGATAACAGTTTTATTATATCTTGTGTGTTTTCACTCAAACAGTTTTTTCATTTTCCCACGTGGCATGTTGGCGATGTTACAGTAACACTGCTGTCAGTGATGGACAGAAATGGAAATTCTGCAGAAAAGAAAAAAAAAAAATGGTTTGCCATATCAAAATCTGATTGATTTACGATTCAATGGCGTTATTGGTCTCAATTGTAGAAGGATGGATTTACCTTCAAAAACATTTGAGAGTGGATTCAGCATTTCTTGAGAAGCACACTTCCTCTGTGGTGTTTTTCATGGAGGAAGGGAGATAGATATTCTGTCTTGGAAGAAAGTGTTGAGAGAATAGAAAGAGCACTAATGTGAAGGAGAGAGATTTATAGAGCTTTTATGGAAGGGGAGGGATTTATAGAGCTTGCTCCTTAGGTAAAAAATATTCCCAGATGGGAAAAACAAACTTGATTTGGCCCAAACATGGTTCCAAATGTGGGTTTGTATCTGGACTCCAATTCATGGTTAGCCTCCAGTTATGCAAAACACCATATTGCGGCATATACAATGGCCTTAAATTGTGTGTGTGTGTGTTCTGAGGTTGAATTGCTGTTTACTGGACAAAATACTGGAGTTTCCAGGAGAGCGCGAGAGAGAAAAAAAATGCTACCCTCGGACTGAGACTGACTAACTCAGTAATGTTATGAAAAAGACCCATAAAAATACCTTGCATCATTGACGGGATTTGAACTCTGGGCTTTTCCATCTGGGTGGATAACGATTCCACTTCACTTCTGATCTGTGATGTTCCAACAAAACTACAATTACTCTTCATTCTGGAGTTATTCTGAACCATTTTAATATGTCATTTATGCAAACACCATTTGCATATGCTGTGATCCCCTAATCATTATGGCGCCTCTGTAGCCAGGAGCAGCAGTGCATAGCACACTCTTCCTGATTAGATTGGGGTTCAAGCCTGTGACCACCAAATACGGAGGATGCAGAAAGGTCAGGGAATGACCACCGCATATCCGCAGAGCAATATGGCCTTAGTTGATAATGCTCCTAAAAGCCAAACAACAAACAAACCTAATCATTACTACCTGTGTAGTTCCAAAATGTTAGCATTAGTAGAGGCAAAACGTTAACATTAATCCAGGGCTATTTTTGCACACGTTCAATGGTAAAAAAAAACGTTATCATTCTTGGTATATGCCATAATGAATTATCTGACCCAGGAGCATATTCAGGAGTGGCCAGAAGGGGCATATTTCCCCCCCCCCCAACCAAAAAGTTTAAATTAAAGAAAAAGAACGAGGAAGCGTTCTGAAGAAAAAAAAAACTTAAAAGCCTGGTCGCCATGCCCCCCTTACGATGATACCTAGACCTGGGTGCCATGCTCCCCCTTAAGATGATACCTGGCTACACCACTGAGATTCTAACCCATGTGTAATATATGACCACAGCTCGGCCGAAGTTGAGAAAAATGTCGCTTTCACAACAGAAAGACGTTTTATGGGTTGAGAGATAACTCAATTTTAACTCCTGCAATAATTAACTTTATAAACAGTATCGTTCCAGAACCTATAAGCATCGTTCTCCCCACACCCAGTGGAGAATGGCCGAGTTCAGATTCTGTCAATGACTTGAGGAATTTTCATGAACGTTTTACCTAAAGCCGAAGAACTCAGCCAATGAGGCTGCGTTCTTCGGCTTTTTTGGTTTTTTCTTCCAGCAAACAAGCAAATTGGCAACAGAATACATGCAATTTACAGACACAATACACTGCCACTTTATAACCTTAGTTTTAAGGTTTTTTTTTTTTTTTTGGCTGATGCTGTGCAAGTTTGCTTTCATGCATGCATATACACACCAGTCCTTGGAAATAACCCATGAAATGTATTGTAAAGAGTCCTTTAATTAGGGTTTTGTGGATGTTGTTCACATCGTAGCCAAGTTAGTCAAAGAATGCATGGTTTTCCCCTGGAAATAGAATATTTCTTTTCCATAAAAATTTTTAAACTGTACGTGCAGATGTACCTATTTTTAATAGCAATGATGCAGTGGCAGACAAAAAAACTGCATCACTTTAAAAAAGGAACATTTGTAGTGAAATTTCATTTTGTTTGTCGCAAAGCAAAGGCTATTCTATTGCATCAGACAGTAATTGCAAGGTATTGCATCAGCCGTTTCTATAAATACGTCGTTGGAAGGGTATCCACGCTCATTAGTATCCTGTTTTGCAGAGGTGCAAGCATGGCTCCATATGTTCAGTTGACACCAAGAAAAAAAAGTGTAGCTGTTGCTCTGTCCCAGGAACGGCTTTCTACGCGTGCCATCGCTGATAAAATAGGCTGCCATCAGTCAACTGTATCCTGGGTGCTGAAATTAAAGCGTGAAACCGGTGATGTGAAGAGAAGACTTTGATCAGGCCCTAAGAAAGTGACTATGCCTTCCCAAGATCGATATTTGAAACTTCGTAATCACCATTCTAGTGCTCCTGATCTAAAACTGGACATTGAGATGGCCTCTGATGTTGAAACAAGTGCACTAACCATCCAAAGACGGCCTTCGGAATGTGGTCTGCATGCCTATTGGCCGCCCAAGAAGAAGCCTTTGTTGACCCAACAAATGAGGAAGAATCAACTTGCTTGGACTAAACGCATGTTTCATGGACAAAAGAGCAACGGGACACCGTCATCTTTTCTGACGAATCAAAATTCAACCTACGTGGCTCGGATAAGTCCCAGGGGCTCACATTTGGTGAGTATGGACTCGACACACTCAGGGTCCTGAGCCGGATATAATCATTCTTCCCTCTCTCTGGGTAACTCAGAAATTTTTTTTAGCTGGTGCAGCATAAGCCCTAGGCTTCCTTGCACCATATGGATAATAATAATAATAAGACCAAAACGGATGCATACCACCCTGACTACATAAAACCGACTGTAAAGTTTTCTGCCGGTCAGATGGTCTGGGGATGCATAACAAGCAAAAGGGTGGGGCGAATTAAGTTTATTTACAGAACAGTGAATGCAAAAACCTACACTGCTATCTTGGAGGATTGCCCGAAACCCGTTATTAAGGATCACCACACAGACGTCCAAAACTGCATTTTTCAATAGGACTCAGCACCTTGTCACGCAGCAAAATTGGCAAGTTTTAATTAAACTTACTAATTAAGAATATGCTATTTAGATTTAACGATGAGTTTGTTTTCTTGTTTCTCAAGACATTATTATTATTATTATTATTATTGTGCAAGGAAGCCTGAGGCTTATGCTGCAACAGCCGAAAAAAATTTTCTGAATTACCCAGAGAGAGAGAGAGAGAAGTAGAAGGAAATCACCAAGAAAGAGAAGAATGATGTGATCCAGCCCAGAACCCTGGGTGTGACAAACCCATACTCACCAGATGTGAGCCCCTGGGACTTAAAACATACTTACAGCAATGTTTTCCCTCGTTTTTCTCCCTTAAGGTGCAGTCACACCTCAAAAATGCTGGCATTACAGTTTTGGACTGGCCTAGCAACAGTCCAGATTTGAACCCTCTCGAAAATTGCTGGTACATAGTGTCGTCTAAAATTGCTCAGAAGAAGCCAACAGATAAGATTAAGCTGCATTGTAAGGGTGTGGTATCACGAAATTGGGCAACCGTATATATCAGTAGTAGAGGCATATCATGCAAGAAAGTAATCTTATGCAGCATCAGCTAAAAAAAAAAAAAAAACACTCCCATTTCACCCCTCCGTTCGTTCGAAATACCTGTCCAGCTGAGCCTTAAATTTATTTAGGCTATCAACTTCCACAACAAGGGATGGAAGTCTGTTCCACCAACTAACTACCCGCTGGCTAAAAGCAAATTTCCGCACATCTATCCTATGTCTGTCATTCCTCAATTTGAATTTATGTCCTCTCAGGTGATTATTCTGAGCAAGAGGAAGAATCCTATCGGCATTGAGCATGCTCAAACCATTCAATGCTTTATACACCTCTATCAGATCACCTAGTCGTCTCCAGACACTGTAATTTGCACAAAACTTAAGCCTTTCTTCGTAAGAGATTAACGAGTTGATTTACTCTATGCCAGATCGTTGCAAGGCTGTAATTGCAGATGGAAGAGGAACAACAAAATATTGAGGACTTTTTCTGCTGATTTACAGTACATAATACTATTATGTTGACTTGTCATTTCAGTTTCTACACGTAAATGCAATAAAATGTATGTTTGGTTGTCATGATTGCAATTTGAATGATTTCTCATATTTCCATTAATTACGCATTTTACCCTTTGGAAGATATTTATGACAATTCGGTATATCAGGTGGAGTCTTTTTATTGGATTTTATTCACAGACATATATATCCCATCTAACAAATGCATTTAGAACATTTCTGCAATGCGCAATGCAGCGCAAAAAAAAAAAAAAAAAATATATATATATATATATATATATATATATTGCGAGTTACCCTGAGATAGAGAGAGAGTCAAAAGTCAAGCCCATACTCGGCAAATGTGAGCCCCTGGGGTTAATAAATCTTTTTAAATTTTAATAAATTAAAATATCTTTTTTTATATTTCTATGTTTTATGCTAGTCATTAATGTAATGTACCATCGCGAAAAAAGAGTTAGAAATGTGAAATTCCTAGGTGATGCACTTTCTTTCAACACCAGTGTAATTATTAATATTAACCTGTGCCCAGTGATACACTTAAATCCAGGAACTGCTTGCTGGCGGGCATTTGGTTTAGCCGAAAAATAAATGAAAGTTAAAAGTAATTAAAATTAAATTAATTTTAAAGGTGAAAGATAAAACAGACTGCTGCTAGCCGGAAGAATCATTACACACGTGATCATGATATAATTTGCAATGTTTCGTCTGACAGCTGTTAGTCACGGAACGCAAAAAGCGCGTTCGGAACGAAAAATATGGGAAATACAGAGTTTCTTGGGGTGAGAAAGGAATCGAACTTTTACTAGAGATGAAGTTGAAGCCTAAAGTTTATTTGTAGTTATGTATAATGCAAAAAAGTGTTTCCAAATAAGAATAAACTTGGCTTAAGTGTTTTGTACTGAGTCGCGAACTTTCCTACAGATTTAACTGGTTATTTTGTGAGAAAAGTTTATTCGTTTTATACTGTTAAGCTGCAAAGAAATATGATCGAATTAGGAAAAGGAAACTATGTACTGAGCAAGGTAATTAGTTCATCCTGCAGAATAGATGTCTATTAGTTACAAGAATGGATTAGGCCCAGCACATCTTCAGTTTTCATGGTAAATAAACCCACACTTATATAAAGGCCAGATTAATGACAATTGTAGAGGTAAGCTCATTTTAATGCTAATATACGAAAAGCAACCACGAGAGGAAGGGTAACTGCATTTCTAAAGGTTAGAAATTTGGCCAACAGCTTAATTTAATCGCCCATTGTACTGTCATTCCAAAAGAAAAAAGAAATTTTAATATTTTATTTGTCCAATGAAATTGTCGATTATATAATTATCTTAAACGCTCTCTATATCTTATTTAAGGGATGATTTACGTTAACTTCATAATGTAAATTTTACTAACAGATGTGCAATGATTTCTTTTTCCAAGTCTGTGGTAATAGTCATATCTATCCCTTATTCACATTTAACTCACTTGCTAGCGTTCTTAGTGTAAATCAGGCGGTCACTTGTATTAAATGCGGGCTTTTCCCACCAATTCGGCCTGTTCGATGTAGAGGTTGTAGCAGACGATCTACTTCGATGACCGTCTGCTACAACCTCCCCGTCTTCTTTACAATGCTTAAACCAACAAAATATTTTGCTCGGAACAGAGCCTCAGTCCCATAAGCAGCATTTACCAAATAAGATTGAGATAACTATTGTTAAGAGAATTTGTGATTTATAACAATGGACTAATTGTAAGAATAGAACAAACAAATGGAAAACGGAATGGCGTTTATATGCTACAGCGATGGTTTGGAACAGTCACAGTGTGGAAAAAATTTACCCGAAGAAATTTGTTCGGCTGTCAACGTACTTCTAAATTCTCTTCGAAACCAACAACGAAACATTCGGACTGTTCTGGATTTATACTATAAATGGAAGGATAAAGCCAAAAATGACTTTAATGACATGATTCGAAATCCAGTGAAATGGTCTTTTGCGAGGAACGTGATTTATTCTGTAGCTAAGGTATGCTTCTGGAAGAATATTAATGATATGAAACTCATGGCTGAGGTGGTTATTTGCATGATGGAATTTGATCGGTGTCGAGAACTTCGAGAACAAGAACGCCTCTATCCCGATTTCATCACCCATTTCTGGGTATGGCCCGAAAATGATGACCCTACCAACAGAACAGTACAGGAGTCCCCTCTCTCTTATTTCTTGAGAGTATCAAATTTCAATAGGCTGATGTTTGAGAGTAACATGCGTTTTGTCGATGTAATTTGCAGTATGGACTGTGTGTTCTTTTCCAAATGGTATCAGCCATGCGTTCTGCTATTGCTACTAGTACTACGGTATGGAGCTGAAGTAATGGTGGATGATATATGCCATCTGCCAAAAATTCCAGCTGTTCGTATATCGAATTTTTTTTTATTCTGTTTCAAAAGCCTCATTTTACAATCCAGTTTAACTGAAGAGCAAGAAAATGAAATAAAGCTGCTCGAGGAGAGACTGAAGTCTGCTGAATACGTACTTCGTGTTGCTCCTCAACTATCACTTGAATCTCTGCAAAGTGCTATCGATTATGAAATCACGTTGCAAAGACAGTGGAAAAGATCCATCTGGGATTTCTCTGCAAGAGAGTTCCTTGAAGCTACGGTTCCTTGGCTTCCTCTGCTGAAACAGCGATATTTAAATCCATCTGAGCTGACTCATCTTTGCAGGTGTGAAATCAGGAGTTGTTTGTACAAAAACTGGCAACTTCCCCATGGAATCCATAGACTCCCACTTCATCTGAGTCTTCGCAACTACCTTGACCTTTTGTCAGACCTCGTTGAAACCTGATTGATGTATTGCTGAAAAACTAATTTCAGTTCAGTTAATTGACATTGCACATATAGTTACTTTGCTTTTTTGGCAAGTTTTTTGGATCAATACACAATAGATATTTTGGAACAATTCTTTATCTTCAATGTTGAACTGAACTCCGATTATTACTTTCTTGCATTCTGGGTGTAGGACAAAGACATTAGTCACACCTCTAATTTTCATCATGTACTTCTCATAATGTAGCACATTCAAAACCATTGGAGTATTATATTTTGTGTAGGACAGATCCTGAACATTAGACGAACTCTGCAGTAATTCTCTCTGACAACACTAAATGGGACAGAATTTTTGGGACCAGTCAATTCTGTACCAATGGCATCCAAAAGTGATACCAGCACAAAATAGGGAAGCAGTGGGCGCTAAGAAAACTGCTTCCTGGTGCCCGTCTGTGCCACAAGGAGACAGGTCCCAATTTCTGCGACTCTCTCAGCCAATCCTGTACCATTGGGATCCAACAATGGTCATCATCATCAGCCATTTTCAATCCACTGCAGGATGAAGGCCTCTCCAGAAATTCATGAGTTTGTGCTCAAACCACAAACTCATGAATTTCATCTATCCATTTCCGTCTTTGTCTTCCAGGTTTTCTTCTAGCTCCTCTTGGATACCATTCTGTTATTTTCTTAGTCCATCTGTCATCATGTCTTCGAGCTATGTGTCCTGCCCAAGACCATTTTAGTTCTTTAGTTTTGATAAGAATGTCCTTTACTTAAGTTTGCTTCCTAATACGTGTGTTTCTCTTCTTATCTAACAGTCTGATTCCCAATATAATTCGTTCCATCCTTCGCTGTGTAGTTCTCAGCTTCTCTTCCATTTTTTTGGTGAGTGCCCAAGTTTCACTTCCATAAGTCATGGTGGGGAGTATACATTGATCCATTATTTTACGTTTCAGACAAACTGGGATATTGCTCCTCAGTATGTGACTATATTTCCTGAATGGTATCCATCCAAAATTTATTCTTCTCTTGACTTCCAGCCATTTATCATTATTACAGCTAATAACTTGTCCCAGATAAGTATACGACTCCACCTTTTCAATTACTGCTCCTTCAATCATTATTTCCCTTTCTGTGGCATACTTGTTCATCATTACTTTTGTTTTAGCCATATTCATCTTTAGTCCAAAATCCTTACTAGCTGTGCATAACTGATTAAGATTTTCCTCTAATTCTTTGGGATCGTGGCTTATGACCACAATGTCATCTGCAAATCGTAAATGGTTTAGGTACTCTCCGTTCACATTGACTCCTTTCTGCGACCAGTCTAATCTTCTGAAAGCTTCCTCAAGGGCAGCAGCAAACAGCTTCGGAGATATTGTGTCTCCTTGTCGAACTCCTTTCTCAATTTTAAATTTCCTACTGTCTTTGTCTAGCCTAATAAAGGAGGTAGCACTCTCATAAATTTTCTTCAAAATCATAATATATGGGGTATCAATGCCTTGTCTTTCCAGTACCCGAAACATTGCCTTATGCTGTATGGAGTCAAATGAAATAAAAAAAAAAAAAAAAAAAAATGCCTTTTCATAATCCACAAATGCCAGGCATAATGGTGTTTTATATTCATTTGCTTTCTCCATTAGCTGTGATATTACGTCAAGGTGATCCATAGTTGAGAATCCTGTCCTAAAGCCAGCTTGCTCTTTCGGTTGATTCTCATCAAGTATTCTTTCTAATCTGTTAGTAATGACCCTTGTGAACAACTTGTAGATGTGAGATAACAAGCTAATTGGTCTATAATTTCCAATTTCTGATTTATTTCCTTTCTTATGCAGCAAAACTATGATTGCATTATTCCACTGCTTAGGCGTCACACCTTTTCTAATGCACTTTGTGAAGAGCCTTGCCAGTTTTTGTGTTATGTCTCTTCCTCCCAATTTTAACAACTCTACAGTAACTTCATCTTCCCCCGGGGCTTTCTGATTCTTCATTTTCTTCAATGCATGTTCTACCTCATCAGGAAGAATATCGGGTATGTCGTATCGTATGTGTTGCTACTTTGCAATCCATCTTCCCCACTGCTGGCATCATTCCCTCGCTCCTTGTATAATTCTCTATAGTAGTCTTCTGCTATTTGAATTATGCCTTCTCTGCTGTTTATAAGCACACCATCGCTATTCTTCAGTTTCAGTATCATTTGTCTTTCTGTATTACTGCTCATGGCTGCTGATTTAAATCCTTTGTTTTCCCTTAATGCTTGTTCTACTTTTCTTGTGTAAAACTTCTTATGTCCTCTCTGCGTCTTATGTCCAACAGTGGCACCAACACAAAATAGGGAAGAGGAAAAAACACAGAGAAAGAGAAAAGAAGACATGATGTTTGATGATAAGAAAGGTGATGCTGAAGGACAACAAAACCATATGATTGTTTAGTATTATTGACATAGGCTGTTTCGTTGCACATTAACAACCAATCCAAAAATGGCTCATTATCGTAATAAAAAAACAGTGACAAGCAAATTGAAGTCAATAGATTTTGCTGTTGATTATGAGTTTACGTGGAACCTATCTTCTGGGTTTGTATGCCTTTCCCAGTTGATAACAAATGGTTTCGCCACTCACGTTGACTCTATCTGCAATCACCTGGCTTTACTTTGACTTGATTGCAGCATTCAGCTCGTCATCATCAATAGCAGTGGGTCTTCCCTCCGTGAATCATTTGATTTAAATTTTTGAATCATTTCTGGATTGCGCCAGTGGTAAAATTCAGGTCCACCACATAATGGGACCCAAAGGGTCAATGGGCATGGACAGGTGGTTTTGCATGATTGTTAAAGATCCTGTGAGCTTAGAATTTGTGGTTTCACCACTGGGCTGTGCATTCATATGCTGTTGCTTCTCCAAGCATCAAATGATGCATTGTCACTTGTGCTCAAGGAAGATAAAATCTAAGATGCAATGGTCTTTAAAAGATTTTTACTGTTTTTCTCTGCATTCTTTGCCAGAGATTTCTTAAAAGGCATGCCTCTCCTTTGTGACTTGATTGTAGACTAGTTAACTTGGGTTTTGAAAATCCAAGTTAAAGCGAAGGAAATCATGGTCATGAAATTATAATTGATATTTAACATTAGAAAATGACAGATACTGCATATGGGCAGCAGTAATTCAAGAATAATGTACCAAGTAGGGGTATCATCCTCTGGGTGACAGAGAATGAAAGAGACCTAGGGGTAATTGTATAGTTTGACATATGGAATTTTCTGACAGTGCATACAGGCTGCTAGAACAGCTCATGGAGGTCTGTCAAAGATATATAGGAACTTTATCAGCAGGGAGCAGGTGGTTATTCTGCTGTATAAGGCAATGGTTAGCCCATATCTTGAGTACTGTGTACAAGTCTGAAAGCCTCATTTTAAGAAACATATGGATATCTTAGAATGGGGTACATCGGTATAAAGTTGAAAAGAAACAAGCAAATTGCTTAATCCAAGGCAGAAGAGGAACACAGACTTTAGTGAGTGAGTGACCATGTCATGCCTAGAACTTGTGACGAAAGCAATTTGTTTTTTTTTAGCTCATCAGTGTATTCTTTCAGAATATTTGGACTATGGTTGGGAATTTAACATGTCAGTGCATTCTCTAGCACTTACTTTTTTGTATTTTTAAATTTGGTAACTATGAAAAAGTACTCATTGGCTTTTCTCACCACATTTAATCTCTTCTTTAATCAAAGACCCACTGCTCTATCAAACTAGTTATACATTTAACCAAAGACAGCCAACATGCATACACAACCTTCAAAATCTCTTTTTTTCTAATTCAGTGGCATACATCTATCCGTCCTTTTTGCTCTTCTTTCTAGAGATTAGTAAATTTCCACCAAATTCATCCACTTTCACAGAGAAGGCATGCAGCTCCCTTTTCATCATATAAGTTAAGATGGCCAGGACATTGTATTACCACCAAGCGCACAATCTTTTTTTAATACCATTGCTATTCCAGTTTTTAGGCCCACCATAACAAACACTTCACTAACTTTTGAAGGAATTCCACACACTTTCAGGTTGTTCAGGAAACATCTAATATTATCCTAATGTAGAGCACCTTTGGATACTGGCACTGAAAAAGTAAGCTGCTTTTGATTTGATTTCTTTAGCTTGTAATCCAAAATAGCACATTTTGCAGAGCCATAACTAACTCTCTCTCTTCTTTCCTTATGCATTTTCATCCTAGTAGCTGCTATTTTTGTTCTTTCCACAACCATTTTTTTTCTAAAATCAGGAAACAGCAAAAAAAAACAAAAAACCTACCTATCTCATGATTGACACAACCCAGAGGAATGTTATTTTTTATAATAAAAGATGCAAATAAACATTTATATACATTTATATATATATATATATATATGACATTGTTATTATGAAATGCTACATGTGCTTCCCCCCCCCCCATCTGATTACATTATTTCCCACTGCCTGAAATTGAAAAATCACATTACATGCTGTACACAAGGCAAACATGCTACCTTTTCATTAAAATTACAGAATATTTTGGATTTGCCTTCTGAAATTTTTATGTCATATTTCTCTGGCACATTACTGAAATGTCATGTTAATTTGCTTTACATCACACAATTATGATGAAATTTTTGCAAAACTTCCTTATGTGCCAAAAAAATGTTTGGTGTGGCATATCTCGAAGAAGGATAGTTGGGCCTTATGAACTATCACCTATCACATAATGAAGTTTATTGCATTGCTATAAGAAAATGAAAGAGACATCTGGGCCCAATAGGACAGGGCTACTTACTATATTGAATGCTCAACTGGAGAAACTTTGCAAGTTTTTTGGGATCAAATGATACGAGGGCTTTGGCCACCTAGGTCTCCTGACTGAACATCCCCATGCTTATTTATTGGAGTTAATAAAGCAAAAAGTTTACAAGAGCAACATAGCCACAAACTATTCAGCAGCTAAAAGCAAGCATCGAAAATAGTCGGATGTCTCAACATAAACACTTTGTCACACCACTTGCAACAGGATCAAAAGTGAATTTATGGGTTAATGTTTATAATTGGGTACCCCCTGCCATTGATTTTCTGAAGGCGTGGCATGATGCCGTGTTTGACAAATGTCATTCCTTCTGATCATGTGATGTCGCGTGACATGTATATGTTGAGAATGACTGTCTCGCTTTCACAAGTTGGTCTCACATGACACTTAATAAGCCTTAGGTTTCCTTGCACCATATGGCCGTTACTAATATATTCTGATTTAGCTAGCAAAAAACCATTTTAAAAGTAAATCCAAAAATGATCAAAGGAAAATACAATTTTTGTCAGAATAATTAACAAATAGTTAATAAACAATGCTGGAAGTGTTCTTTGTTGTTAGCAATACATAAATTGGTTAATGTACTCCTGCCATTGGATTTTTCCCGAAGGCGTGGCATGATGATGTTTGACAAGCATCGCTCCTTTTAACTGATCACGTGATATATGTACCGAGAGAACTGACAAGACTGCTCCTTGCCTTCGCAATCTGGTCACATGACATCAATGGTGGTATGCGGTGCTTTTCTCAGATCTCGGCAACCAGGAGTCAGAGAATATGGGTCCCTCTTCTACACATGTGAAGATAGGGAAGTGGCATTACAATGAATGCCATTTTTCCACTAGCTGCATACTACAGGTATGTTGAGAGAACTGACTAAAGTTTCACAAGCTGGTCACCAGGGCTGGTGAAACACAGCCTGGGAAACAGGGCATGGGGATGTTAATGCCTGGGGGTGCAGAAATTCAAAATTTTTATTATAATATTTAATAAAAGGATCTCAAGGGTGCCAAATACATTTCTGCCTAGGTGTGCCGAAACCCTAGCACTGCACCTTCTGGTCACATGACACTTATATCAAGAGAACTGCTTAGACTGCGCCTTGCATAATTAACATTACTGCTTGTAAACATTAACCATAATTGATTTAAGCAATAACATATATAGCTGTTAGTTGATGGTCATTTATGGTCAACATTTTAACCTTCAACACCCCTAAATGGAATAGCTATTTGCATGACGCCAGACAAACATTTTATTTTTTATAAAAATTTACTTTTTAGCTGAACTGAAAAGAGATTTTATTAATTAGTTTTTGCATAATTTATCCCACTTTTCATTGTTCAAAATTTAGCCTCTTCCCCCTCGCTCAGTTTTAAGCTTTTCATCCAGAAAATCATCTTCAAAGGAAAAAAGAAAGCAATTTTCAGAAAAATGCACACAGCAGTAAAAAGAGCAAAATTGTAATATACTGTGCAAATATGTTACTTGCAATTCATCTGTCACATCCAGGGCAGGCGGGGAATGAATTAGTTACCAGATGAGCATTGTTTGTCCACTTCTGCTAATTCCTAAAAAAATATTTGTTCGCATGGTATCTGCTGGCACCAAACGCAATTAACCTCTCCTAACTCAAGTAAATCAGAATGAAAACAAAAAATAGTGTATCACCATTTTGAGAGTATTAATGGGGAAATGTGGGAGAATTTGATTTTATTACCAAATTCTGGTAACTGAACAAAAAATAGAAAAATTTAAATTAAAAAAAGTAGCATCTGTTAGACATGTGACCATCTGAGGTTTAAGTAGCGTATTTCCCCATGTATAAGACACCTTTTTTCAAAAAATTTGGGGTTCAAAAACTGGGTGCATCTTATACAATGGTTTTAGATTTTTTTACTTGCATTTCCCGCACTTGTTGTCTTTGCGCTCATTGTTTCGCACTTGTTACCGGTATATTAGGTTACGTTTTGCACGTTCTGCCCAGAAATGGCTCAGAAAAGATTTTCGTACAATGCTGAATTCAAGTTAAAAGTGATCCAGTTTGCAAAAGTGAATGGAAATCGTGCTGCTGAATGTAACTTTGGTCCTCCTCCAACTGAGAAAACAATCCGAGACTGGCTACGGGCAGAAGAAACCCTACTGAAAACGCCACGGCAGAAGAAGGCCATTAGAGGCAAGTCAGCAAAATGGCCTGATTTAGAGAGGGAATTGAAGAGCAAAGGGCAATTGGAATTCCTGTGTCCACAAAGATGGTTCAGCATGAGGCAAGAAGAATTGCTGATGAAAAAGAAGTTACTGATTTCAAAGGACGACACGATTGGTGCTTCAGGTTCATGAAACAGAATGGCCTAAGCACCCCCACCAGACTTGCCCAAAAGATGCCTGAAAGCTATGAGCATAAGGTCCTCGAATTTCATCGTTTTGTCATTCAATGTCGGAAACACATCAGTTTGAGTTAGGACAGAT
Source organism: Mastigoproctus giganteus (assembly GCF_048544385.1). Lineage (NCBI taxonomy): Eukaryota > Metazoa > Arthropoda > Arachnida > Uropygi > Thelyphonidae > Mastigoproctus > Mastigoproctus giganteus. The sequence goes on along the minus strand of NC_143579.1, from coordinate 237,437,146 downwards.
TGCAAATATGGATGAAGTCCCCTTTCAATTTGATGTCCAAAGTAACAGAACTGTTGATAAGAAGGGGGTGAAAACTGTAACTGTGAAGACAAGTGGACATGAAAAGAGCCATTATACAGTTGTTCTAGCTTGTGCCAACAGAACCAAGCTGCCTCCTATGCTGATTTTTAAACGCAAAACAATGCCAAAAGAAGACATTCCTCGAGGAGTGATTGTCCACGTTCATGACAAGGGTTGGATGGATCAGGATGGGATGAAGATCTGATTTGAGAAAGTTTGGAGCAGGAGACCAGGTGGGCTCTTATGCAAACTTGCCCTTTTGGTGCTTGATCAGTTCAGGGCGCACACAACAAAAAATACAAAGAAGATTGCTGCAGAGCAAAAAACAAAACTTGCCATCATACCTAGAGGCTTGACATCCCAGCCCCCAACCACTTGATGTCAGCATTAACAAACATTTCAAAGCTGCCATGAGAGACGAATTGAACCAATGGATGAAGTCTTCTGGGGACAATTTGACACCAGCAGGAAGAGTGAAGAAACCAACTATAGGAGAAGTTTGTACCTGGGTGAAAAGATCCTGGGATAATATCAAGATTGAGATTGTGTCAAGTCATTTAAGAAGTGTGGCATTTGAAATGCCATAGATGGAACTGAGGATGAGGCAATATATGAAGACAGTGTTTCGTCATCAGACACAGATGAGGACAAGCTAATGGATTTTGACAATGATGAGTTGTATGAATTTTATGATGAATAAAACTTGAGTTCAATAACTTTATGTAATACATTTTTTTTCGAATTTCGGGCCCCAAAATTAAGGTGCGTCTTATACGTGAGGAAATACGGTATATATATCACATTACATTCAAACAAACCAGATATGAAATTATACATAATATACTCAACCAGTTTTATATATTGGAAATTTCTCTTTAAAGAAACCACTGAAGTGGCCAATTCAGTTGAATTGTTTGTTTTACTATGTATTTTACTATGCTGCTCTTAGTAAAATTTCCTCGGGAGATTTGGTTTTGACATGTCTTCTGGATAAAAATCATTAAACCTCATTATAATAAAAAATCTGGAGTGTTGACAAACAGAATTTGTATTTATAAATTAAAAACTGCTACCTTGAGCACAAAAAAAGGTTTTTTCAATTAATTTTTTGAAACCAGGCTATCATTTTCTAATGAACCCACAGAAATTATTTTAACAAAGTACAGGCTGGCCTCGATTAACACAATTAATTCATCCCGTGAGCGCATCGCACAAATGTGTTAATCGAATATAATAATCAATAGGAAAAATTATAATTGGTCCATGACCTTCAGGAATGTCCACAGAGAATTTTAAAAATACCTTTTAAAAAACTTTTTAACTATATGTTTATTGCATAAAATACACAATTAAGAAATTATCTGTTACAGAAATAGGCTTTCTTTTTTTTAAAAAATCAATTTTCCATAACTGACAACAGTCTTCTCTAGGCCCTGGCAAAATAAATATCGCAGAGAACCTCAAACCTTTTGATTGAGGTTCTCTGTGATACGAAAGATTTCATCTAGTTCTTTTACCATTATCTCCTTTGCGGTAACATTTTCATCTGGCTTGCTTAAAAATTAATTTTTTTTTGTCTCACATGACTTTATTAGCGGGAGACAAACAAACAAATAATGCATCAGATTCAATGGTTGGTGGAACACACTGAGGTGGGCAGCAGGCAAATGCTTGTTTATTGCCTGTCCAATACGCAGTAAGCTTAGCACGTGATTCAAATATTTTTCAACTATCACATAAAAAAAGATCGTGTTCAGTGGAAATTTGCATCGTGTAAAGTGATATAATTTTCACAAACAGTGGTAACTGAAAAATGTGTTAATCGAACTTGCATTATGTGAGGCCTGGCTGTACTGAAATAAAATTTTTATTAAAAAAAAAAAAAAAAAAAAATGGCACAAAATTTAGCAATAAAAAAGCTCTCCAAATTTAGCAATAAGGAGAGCTTTTTTATATATAAAATATGAAAAAAGCTTATGTTATTTTTCAGATGTATATATATTTTTAAATTGGAGGTAATGTTAAAATAAAGGGGAAAATGTAACAAATTGAGATGGCAGAGTTTATTAGGAGAAAAGCTATCTGAAAAATGGATTTTTAAGTGCTAAAATCATGGAAAGCCATTTTGGCTAGTTATGTGTCAAAATAGTTAAAGAACAACAGAAACAAATTTTTAATACAACTTTATTAAGTCCCAAGTATATCCAGTACTGATTTTCAAAAATAAAAATCTGAACCCCTGGATGAGTGATAACAGTTAATGTTACATATATAAACAGACAAATCTTGGCAAAAATTTGGTGACATTATTGTATGTGGGTTTGAAGTTATGTTGCAGTACATATAAGGCACTTCATTTGCATCTGGAAACAATTTTATATACTCCAAAAACATGACTGATAGATTTATAAAACAAAAATGCATTTCATGCATTGTATTTTCATAAAAAACTTTCAGTTACAGCAAAAATAAATACGAAGAAACTATAATATATGTTGCTGTCAACGTGTAACACCAACAGAGTAAATAGTGTAAAAATCGATGAGTATGATTATATTACTCTTTTTTGCCCCCCCAGAGTAACTTCAGATCCAAGATTTTTTTTTTTTTTTTTTTTTTTATACAGCTCACACCACATAGCAACGAGCAGGTCAACCTCTTCTGTGCTTCAGTGGAGCACTAAATGGCACAAAACTCAGAATTAATATCCTGCATCAATTTTAACTGTACACACAGAGGAAATGCATCAAGGTCCACAAGATGCGGGGATGGAGGAAGAGTTAAACAGAGTGAAGAATTTTTTTTTCTTTGGGGGAAAGTAAAACTGTATTTGTGAGGTTATGCAGGCATAAATTAACATAATTTTAATAAAATAAAGGTTTAAAAGGTAAATCATCCACACTGTCGATGCTAATTTTTTAATATTTGGCCACACAGGAAGTTTCTAACATTGAATTTCAGTTTTACGTTTGGTGTGCTCATTTTAAATATTTATGCATTGAGAAACATGCACAAAAAGGCCCTTTAAAATTGCTAGAGCAATAATACCCATATGAAACCATCAGGCAAGCAGACTTTTACTATCATTCACAGATAAGCTAACAAAAACTATGATGGATGGATGAGAACAGTCCAAACTAACCCCCCCATCCTCCCCACACAGATGTCATGCTCACGATACTTCCACTTTAAAAGGACTGCCTGGGATGTTGTCTTCTCCCCATTTCACTATAACGATGTGGTCTCCTCTTTCTCTTATGGCATAGTTGACTTGATACAAATTGCGACCCATGTGCTTAACGTACACTTCATCAGAAGGACCTTTAGGACCATACACAGCAACATATAATACATTATTACCTGAAAGAGAGAAAGCATGAATACTTTAGTGTTTTATCTCAATTAAATAATTGGAATAATTAACAAATTTGAAAGATTTAAAATATTAATGTTCATCTTAATAAAGTCAGTAGAAAAAGAATATTAATATCTGTAAATTTAATTTTTATATCTCATGAGCACAAGGTTTGATTATCAAACTTTTACTCATGAGATGAAACAAACACACACATATCTGCCAATTCTTTGATTTTTGGTTATATGCGTCATTTTTTAAATATGCAGATATGTACTTTTTTAAAATTACAGACCTACTGAATTAAAATATATATATATATATATTTTATGAAAACCCCAAACATGAGAAGTATTAGAACCTATAATATTTAGTACCATGCATGGGTTGGAGGTTGAAAAGATGAAAGGAGATATTTGTTGACAGACTTGAACTTCTGTAGACTAATTTTCAAGAAATACATATGAAGGAAGGTTGTTCCAGAAAACGGAATATGAATGAATAAACGAGGAAAATGAAAAGTTGGTTCTGTGAGTTTCACAAGTTGGACGTTGGCTGCACATGTATGGACTGTTTTGAAAGAGAGGGTGGAAATTATAGAAGCCAATTCAGAAGAACAGTGTTCATGGAAGTATCTGTAGAAAAGGCATGCAGCAGAAACAGAACGTCTATGAGACAGAGTGGAGAGACTGTTAGACATGAGTCATTAATTAACCTAACTGCTCTCTTCTGAATGGAGTCTAGAAGCCTGAGAGAGTTTTTGGGGTCACCGCCCATTTATGGTAGGGCATTTGTGATTTGTACAGAATGAACAGCTGTTTGAAAGAAAAGCAATATTTATAATGTGCTTGAGAGAGAGAGATAGAAGTCAGAGAGCCATTTGCCATCACCTTCAGTGAGCAGAGAAAACTCAGTTGGGAAACAATAAGATGGAAGCTTGTTTAGAAGACCTTTATGCCAAATACGATCAAAAGCCTTTGAGATGTCAAGAGCAACTGCTTGTGTTTCACTAAACTTTTTTTACGATAATTGGATGGGAGGGATTTGTCACCATTTTTAGGATGGCTGGATATGAGCAAATTTCCAATTGGCCAATAGCTTTGGCAAGGGACCAGAATGCTTGGCTACCATTAGGGCAAGAAGCAAGTTTTCTACTCAGCCTGTTCAAAATAGAGTTCGGACTGATTAATAACTGCTTTACAATTGTTGCAAGCTTTGGTGTAGGCAGAAAACGAAACTGAAGAGTTGGAAACAAGCCAATTATGATATGCAACATTCTTCTCTTGAACAGCCTTAGCACATTTATCGAAAACTATGGTTTAGATAAAGGTTGAAATTTTAAGGTGGAGTGGGGAATAAAGGATTCCATTCCTACAAGAATAATTTCACTAACACGATCTGATCAAATGCTGCAATCAGAAGTGTTGAAACAGTAATTCGACCAAGGAAAAGAAGAAGGAAAATCTCACGGGTCATTCCATTTTGCATTCTTGTAATGCCAAACAACATGAGGTTGGGAATAGCCATGAGATAAAGGCTCCATTGGAGAAGAGACAATCACCAAGTTGTGATCTGAGGTGCCTAAAGGACCACTCACTTCAACCATGTACTTAGAAGGGTTGTTTGTGAGAAAAAGATCAAGCATGTTGGCTGTATGGTTAGGATTGTCTGGTATTCTGCAGCATCTCAACCAACTGGGTCTGTGTGACTAGAAAATTGAAGCCAGCTGGAGTTGTGAACATTAAAATCGCCAAGGAAAATTACCTCACTGTTAGGAAAGTTGGACTGGAGATAGTCAAGTTGGAGAGAGAGGAAGTCAGAGTTCCAAATGATTAGTGGGGCTCAGAGAACGGTAGAGACAACAGATGAATTTGACACAATGAGGTAGAAAGATTTTAAGCCAGAGAAGATCCAAAATTACAGTCTCTGACAGGGAATATCGAAACAGACATATGCACAAGTACCACCTTTGAGGCGAAAGGAATCATACAGCGAATAATTGGGGAACTGAATGAGGAGTGAGTGAATCAACTGATAACTGAGATTCTGTCAGAAAAAGTTCACAGGGTTCGGCAGACTAAGTGGAAATGGACATCATTGAAATTAGAACCAAGACCACCTATATTTGTGAAACGAACTAGGAAGTGGTTGGAAAGTTTGGATCTTTTTGCAGATAAGTTTGCTTATGATATATGCTTAAAAGCCAATGTCAGGTGCATCTGCTTATGTTTAGAGTACAGAACATGTGCCAATTTTTTCAATATTAGAAGAGTGATATTTTATGAGTATTCACAAATTTATTTGGGTTGGTGAGTTGAGGTTTTTGATACAAGGGCTTCTGTAGCTAAAGAGGGTACAATTTAATGTACCCCATTTACTTGGCAAAAAAAAAAATCATTTTAGCACATTTATTGTGGTCTATATTTGAGAGGCCCATTCAATGTGCCATAAATTTTGACACCATTGAGCAATGACATTCTGAAAATTTATAAATAATGGTTGAAAAGTAAAATTATAGAATTCATAACTAAAAGTGAACACTTAACTTTTGGGCTGAGCACTGTAAATCAGAACAAAACAATTTTCTCGAAAGTTTATTCTATGTACATAAACTAACCTCAACATAAGCAAAAAAACAAATAAAAATGCGTATCAAGCAGTAAACAAAAACAAATCATTGATGCTAATAGCTCAGAGTTCAATCAGTGTGCCAACAGAATGATCAGTTCATTTCATGTCTTTACTTTTACATTACTCATATATTGACCTCTTAAGAATGATCAACTGCATGCATTGCAACACACTGGGTGCTGTGCCATTATGCTTATATGCAATATGGTACAGCACTTTTTAGAACATGCAGAGGAAAGCAAACAAGATAAGTCAAACACACAAACAGATACATCTTACCAAGAAAGACTTCATTTATATAAATTGCAGTGTTGGCAAACTTGGCACCAGCAAGGAGACCCAACTGAAGCATTTAAAGCTTTAAACAAGTTGAGTAAATTAAACATTGATGAATTCATGCGGAACTATCTAGAAAGGAATGCAGTTATTCACAGCATGGATTTCCTAAGGAGGTGATCTTGTCTAACCAATCTGATTGGATATTATGATGCACTAACAAAGGAACTGCATGCAAAAAATAAATTTTGACATTGTATACTTAGACTTCAGAAAAGCTTTAAACTGTTCCCATAAAAGACTGCTGTATGAATTGGAACACTGTGGCATTAAGGGCAAGTTACTGGATGTAGGGATGATTGAGTAGTTATCAATGGATACTGCTCTTTGTGGACTAATGTTATTAATGGAGTCCCACAGGGTTCAGTGCTGGACCCACTGTTGCTTTCTATATTTATCAATGATACCATGAAGGCATATCAGGCTTAATGTCCAAGTTTGCATTGCAGATGATACAAAGGGTGGTTAATGACAGAGAAATGGCAGTTGAAGTTTAACACTGATAAATGTAAGGTACTGCATATGGATAGCAGTAATCCCAAAAAACCAACTGGATAATTGTGCAGTTAGGTACAAATTTCTCTGATTAGTGTAGACAGGCTGCCAGGACAGCTCCAGGGGATTCTGTCAATGATAAACAAGAAATTCTCAGATCAGTGCAGAAAGGTTGCCAGGACACCTCATGGGTTTTGTCAATGATATACAGGAATTTTGCTAGCAGGGATAAGGAGATGACTATTCCATTGTATAAAGCAATGATCAGGCCACATCTAGAATACTGCATATAGGTCTGGCAGCCTCATTTCAGAAAGAATGTGGATTTGTTTGAATGGGTACAGAGATGATTAATGAGATTAGTAGGGGAACAAAAGAGTGCCCTTACCAGGAAAGGTAAGGGCACTCTTTACTGGCTTCAGTTCTGCAAATTACACCATCTGGAGATTAGGCACTTGAATGGAGATCTCACTGAGGTGTTTAGGGCTTGGAATTGATTGAGTATTGCTGATGGTGCCCTGCCTTTTGCAGAAATTTGCCTTCAGCCAGCAGGTGGTTGATTGCTGGAATGAACTGTCATCTGGTGGAAGTGGATAGTTTAATCAGATTCAAGGAAGGACTAGAAAAAGTGTTAGGAGATGGACAGATGATATGATGCATTGTTTTTATATTTTTTTATTTTTTTGATGCCGTATAAGCTTGCTTTCTTGCATCATTTTGCCACTATTAATACTAATAAGGCAGGCAGCATTATTTTTTTTTTTTCAGATGATACTGAATTAGCTTGCTCTCTTGCATCATACTGTCACTATTGGTACTAATATTAAATACCTGGATACATTCAAGATCACCAGAATTTCAGTGTTTACCTAAAAGCATGTACATTTTATATGCACTTTTATAAAATAAATAAAAAGTATTTCAAATTAAACAGAATAAATTCCAATTACCTGCATCACAACAGTTAACAGTAAACTGATTCTGTTTATGTAGATAAGCACGCTTTAAACCCATTCCTTTGCTAGTCACTTTTGATGGATCTGAATGGAAACGAGGCAAGTGATCAGCTCGCTGTTTAGCTTGTTTTGTTACTGTCTCCACGACAACTTGTGAAGTTTCAGCTGATCCCACATCAGCTACTGCATTACCTGCAAAAAAGTTTAAATGATACGTATGATTCGGCTACATTATCATGCTAAAGCACATTCACAATATTCAAGACACTACACAGATTTTAAACTATTTTACAGTTTTGCATGGTGAAGTTGAACTAATGTTCATAAGCTTCTCTACATAAGACACAACATGTCTATGTCCATTCAAAATTTTTCAAATTCTTACCATTGTTATTATCTGCATTTGCAACATACAGATAGTTTACACCATGGCTGTTGTGTTTTATGCAAATACTACATTCCTTCCCAAAACAACAAAATGAAAGTGTCATTATAAATGCTACCACAGCATCCCCATGCATTGTTAGTAACACACATACAAGGTAAATCAAGAGTACCAACACCAAACAATTAGAGAAGGATAGGCATAATTTTATTTATTTATTTTTGTCGGATAATGTTAAGGGCAAAACAATATGTATCTAATTTCAGGATAACAATGATAGTTCAGGTTCCGCACAGTTGGTAGTAATTTGATTTGGCTTATGATTTTTTTTATGACACACTGGCAAATTAGGCAATGAGTCAGCAAATTCAAGAGTAAAATAAATTAAAAGTCGTCGGTAACCTACAAACAGGTTACCTGTAACCAAGGGTGTGCTGGTAAATTTAACAACCCGCTTACTAAAAGAAAATAGGGTTACTGGTGATTTGAACCAATTTTAATTGTAGCCGCTGCCAGGTGGTGCTACCTGCCTCCAATGATCCTTTTGTGTGGATGGCATCATCGATTACGTGACGCCTCTCCTGGACCCCAGTGTGTTTTCACCACCGGGGGGGGGCACGGTTAGGTGCTTCCCATAATCCTTTGTGCAGGTTGGACTCCGTTATTATTATTTATTTATTTTTTTAAATTTTGCTACTGGATGGCAGAAAATGTTTTTTCATAAAAATAATTATTTGGTGGGATTCAAACTGAGGTCTATGGGCAGGTACCCTAAATGGGAATATTAGGTGAAATTATATAAAGTTTTGAAATTAATTTCAGTGAGATGAATTTTTAAATTCTAAGGATAAATTAAATTTCGAGAAATTTCCCGACTGTAGTTAAAGTTTGAAAATAATTACCTACGTCTGAAAATTATAAAGTAAACACTGTCATTTCCAAGCTGTAATTATGTTCTTATTATTCTGGTTAAAATTCTAAAATCTTCATTTCAAACACAGTTTTAATGAATGAAAGAGTTTTATTTGAATACTAAAGAAACAATACCAATGTGCACAGATCTTTACTAATAATAAAGTTCTCAATTCAGATAACATACCATTTTGAGGACAGTCCATTCTTTTTTCATTTCACTTATGAAGTCTTCAAGTATTCATCACTTATTTGCAGTATGGAAAAATTTTTGAATTCCACCTTGCGCCACCAAAGTAATTGTGATGTCATTAAAGATGGACACCTCTAGTAAAACCTACAACCGCTTTTCAACGGATAGTTTCTTTCTCCTAATTCTCTAAATCACTCTCTCCTAATTCTCTAACAGGGCACTTACAGTAACAGTCTTGTTAGAGAATTTGGGAATATCCCTTGATCTACTCACTGTTTACCAGCACAATTTCTCGGTATGTGGGACAGATGGTCAGATAAGTTTTACGAGTACCACTAAGTTGTAGAATGGTAATCCCTTTAGCTCTCTTAATTCATGTTTAGCAGCAGCACTAATTGCCTAAGTCGCCTGAAGGCCAGAAGTGCGAACAGTATATACCCTTAAATCTCTCCTGATCCGTTCATTATATGAAAATTTTCTTCACTCAACAGAAATTATTTTAAATGTATTACCAAGGGGAATTCAAAAAATTTTGCTAAATAGAAAAATTAGCTATAAAGAAGTTCATTAAACAGATTTGTAATTGAGTAATTTAAAATTCTAAAAATGCAAATTTAGTTAAATAACTACAAGCTTATTTGAATAGTGGGTAAACACGTGAAAAAAATTTACTGAATATTAAAAATTTTGAAATGTACTGCATCCAAATGTCACATGTCCCTGTTAATAAAGGTACCCCATACACCGAACCATTGTGTACCACTCAACAAAAGCACCGACTGTACCTATCGCTGTGGTATATTTGTATAATTGTAGATAGTGAAAACCTAACAGTACAATAAGTAAGAAAATATATTTTGTATTTGGGGTAAAGAGAAAGTAGGAATGTGATATCGAATGTTAAATGTAAAGCATATTTTATTAACGGTGTGGCACCTGTAGAAAGTGCTTCACTTGTGCACCCCTAGCGCCGGCCCTGACTTTCAGTAACGTAAAGGATAATTACCTGTTTGATTTTACCACAAGGGACTTTTCATAATAAAACACCTATTTGTTACTGTCTTTATGCCATTTGACATTATTTCCAGTTGGAATACTGACAAGTACCTTCCATTCATTTGAAGCAGAAAACATTCTCCACTACCCACACTGTAATGGATTACTTTCCATGCTATAATGGATTACTACTGTTCAGTGGCATAGCCAGGGGTAGGGTCAGCAGGTACACTGTACCCTCCTAATACCAAAATCTGGTATTGTGGCACATTTTTAGAAAAATAATACCACAATATACATTGAATAAATACTTAAGTTGTACAATGTTTTTAAAATTATTAACTTATATCTATAATTCATCGTTTATGTATTATTTTTAGAGTTCATTTTGTTTCACATGCTATTTTTGTAACTGTATAGGTACTGCTTATATTTTATTCAATTTATCATATGTAACAAATATATGTAACCAATAAAAAAATGTACTAAATATATTAATAAAATAATCATTTATAAAATAGTTTGTTGTTATTATTTACACATTTAATATAATGTTTTTGTAATACAGACATTCAGGCACCTCTTATTTAAAAACAAAAATAACAGGTAGGTTAGCATTAGGAAGTTGCACTTTTTTTTGCGAATGTCTGAGAAAAAAAAAAAAAAATCCTGGTTACGTCACTGCTACTTTTTGATTTTACAAATGTTCATGTGAAGTTCCTTTGAAACCAGTTTTCGAAGTTTATAACGTGGCTATCAATAGAAATTTCATTTGAAGAAAAAATATACATCCCGAAAATGTGCTGTATTGATATTGTTCCCTAAAAACAATTACAGTAAAGCAAACTTTTCTTTTATTAAATACGCATTGCAATGTTACCAGTTTTTTCCCTTTCCAGTGTGGCTTCCGATAGATGAATTTCCTTGATTTTGTGTTAGTAGATGCAATACACATTGAAGAAAGGAAATACAATCTTTTTGTTTTTCCAAAACGATTTGTTGCAATTCTTTTGGTTATGTTTCTTATGCCTAGAAACTGTTGTGTGCATACCCCCCATGTCGTGCTATATAGGACATATGATGAGGAATAACAAATATAAGATGTTGCAAATGATAATCCAGAGCAAGGTCAATGGAAAAAGAAGTCGAGGGAAAAGAAGGAAATTTTGGTGGAAAACCTCAGAGAGTGGTTTGATCAGAGTAACAAGGGCTTGTTTAGAGCTTCTATCTCACATACGTCCATTGCAAAGATGACAGCCAACCTCTGCAAAGAGACAGCACATTGAAGAAGAAGAATTTATGTTTTTTATATGATTGAAGACTTCTGTAAAGGGGAAACACATTTTACCATAATAACATAAATACCTACAGAATTCCAGCTATCAGTATTATCACAAATGCAATAAGATCGACTTTACTACCTGTTTATAATATATTGCACTAACAGAAAAGCCCAATAAACTAGAAACTGCAAATTGTTTTTACTGTTTTATGGTAGTGATCTCCAGAAATGTGCTTTAGAAAAATATCACAAAGGCATTCAAAACTGATTCTTATAACCGAACATATGATAACGATGAAAGTGCAGTACATTTTAATAACTTGAATTAGTTTCTTAAAATTTTATTCTATAAAGCAGCTGATTACAATTGTCTCCAACTGGACCACATGGTCCAGTTGTAAACGTGTTGGCCGTGTGTTTTGATTTTGCATCCTTTAATTTAAGTGATTTTTTGTGTTGTGCTTTAATTAATATATTAGTTTTATATCAATTTTTTTTAATATGTACAATTTCAATTATAAAAATCACCTTTTAGAGAGATAAATAGCTTAGTTATATAGTGAAAATTTCAGCTTCCAAGGTCTTGGAACGAATTATCAAAAAACAATATGTTATTGGATTCACATTACGATATTTTCACAATACAATGGTGTCTCTGGAATAGATTAATATCACAAAGCAGGGGGCTGCTGTATTTTATTCTTTACTTCATGAACAACTTTATATGTAAGGCACATATACAGACAGGAAAAAAAAAAAAAAACCAAGCTTGTATTAAAAATAAGAAGTTTGTAAAATAATAAGAGGAGTTTACCTCAATATAGTACGTAGAACACTTCCGTATGATACCCTCCAGAAATTAAAATGGAAAAAAACCAAAAAAAACCGACAACTTACCGGTACATTAGAGTAAAATATACCAGTAATTAATGTACCGGTAAGTTGTCGATTTTTTTCGTTTTTTTCCGTTTTAATTTCTGGAGGGTATCATATGGAAGTGTTCTACATACAGTCGGTCCTCGTATAACACGTGTTTGCATTACACGAATTCGATCATACACGATTTATAAATAGGGGAACGATATCTTATATAACACGAACCGAATTCGCTTATACACGATTTGCCTTTGTGTTTACAAGAAATGGCAGTCGAATACGAAATCACCCCAACTGAACGCAATACGATAGGAACGAAGAAGATTCTGAAAATGTATTTATGTGTTTTATATCAGTGAAGGGGAAACACATTTCACCATAATAACGTAAAAACCAACACAATTGCAGCTATCGATATAATCGCAAATGCAATTAGATGGAGTTTACTACCAGTTTATAACAGATTCCACTAGCAGAAACGCAACTGGAAATTGTTTTTATTGTTTTATGGTAGTAACTCCCAGAAATGTGCTTTAGTAAAATGTGAGGTGTTAATAGTGTATCTCGGCCTTTACGGTGTTGTTTATTCAGTTGCTATACGCGCGCAGCTTTGTTTATGTGTATCAAGCGTGCCTCCTTGTTTTGTAATTGTGCTTTATTCCCTAAAAATGAGTAAAATACTTAAAAGGTGTGAAAAGGAAGCGTCCTGGCTAAGACACTGCAGATTCAGAGAGAAAAAAAAAAAGAAGCAATATCGATAAACAGAGGCGGACTGGGTCAAAAATTCTTACCCGGGAAAATTTATGGTGGCCTCATACTACGGTTTATGGCCAAAATCACACCGGCCTCCGGCCCACCGTGGTTTCCCCCGTAAGGCTTATGGCCAGTCCGCTTCTGTCGATAGAGAAAAAATATGAAATTGTGAAACACTTTGAGCGAAATGAAAGACCATGTGATATTGCACGTGCTACAGACCTAAATGAGGCAACGCGGAGAATTACAAAGAATGCAGAGAAAATAAAAACAACTTTCATAGCGGGAACAACTCAAAGTGTAATTAAAATCCATTAGATTAAGACACAAAGAATTGGAAGAGATGGAACGGCTGTCATCTCTTTGGATAGAAAATCAAACAAAAAGCAAGTTTGCTTACGATAGAAGCAAAAGCATTAGCAATATTTTATTACGACTTACGTATTATAATTTATACTTACGTATTATAAAATACGTAAGTATTTTATTATAATTAATGTATTTTATTTAATATAATAAATTTTTTACGAATAAAATACGTATTTTATCCGTAAAAAATACTTTTTTAGTATTAAAAAATACTAAAAATACTTTATTATAATATAATATTATTTTTATTACGTATTTTAATCGTTATAAAATACTTACGTATTTTATAACGATTAAAATTACCCGATTATTTATTGTGTTTGGTAATGTTTTGGTTCCAAATGTGTGTTCAATCTTGGGTGGTCGGCACCTAACCCTACTTTTCCCATAGGGGCTGTTGTTTATATTGCACGATTTTGCATTGCACGAGGGTTTCTAGGAACGCAACTATCGTGCTATACGAGGACAGACTGTACTATATTGAGGTAAACTCCTCTTATTATTTTACAAATATTATTATCAACGTAGAATGTATCGAGTATTACAGCTCTGATTCATACTATCTAAAAAATAAGAAGGCAAATCTTGGCAATTTCATTATGAGCATATATAAAGAGAAGCTGAAAGTACTATACATAACATTAACAGGATTATATTTAACAATTAGCTTACCTGCACAGGTTACTTTGAAAGGACTTCCAACGATGTGATAGCCATTATATTTTACTGTAGCAAAATAATCACCTGGTGCAAGAGGTGTATAACGAACTTTGTACCCTTCTTCTACCTCTGTGCAATCCATTGCTACCTTGGAAGGACCATCAATAGTAACAGCTAATGTACCTGCTCCAGCATTACATGTATCCACTATAAAGTCCATCTTTGTACCTGTAAAAAGTTTATCACCAGTAACAATCTCTGCTCCTTTAAAAATAATACTGAGAAATCTAAATGTCTGACATGCTTTTAAGTGATTTAATTTATGATTCTTAAAAGTTAAATTAAAAATCAAGTAAATATTTAAGATTAAAAGCCTCGAACTATAGAAGCTGCCTCACATTACTGGTAGAGGTTGGGGCAATAGTCTCAGGTTTTATGTAGCATTGAGAAAACAAAAGTTGCTATGAATGCATCAATCTCATATTGTAGAGGCAATTCATCACGAGTTTCCATGGTATGCACCATGCACTTTTAATAAAAAGAACCAATCCTATGGAAAAGAATATTAATATCAGCATAAATAGCAAACATTTTAAAATAAATAGCAACATATTTATCCGAGAGTACTTTTTAATTAGTGTACATAGTGCAATGCTAGTGGAATCCATAGTAAACTGCCTTCACAACACGAACAGATGCATTCATAGATTCACAGCAAATGTAGTTTGCTCATAGCAATGTACAAAACTGAAACTATTGGCCTAACCTGTAAGAAATTAGCAATAATAATGTAAAAAAAAAAAAAGCTTAAAACTACTTAAGTCACTCTGAAGTATGTTGTCTTGGGCATTTTCACATTTGGAACTCAGAATCTTACTCCTAGGGTAAGATCCTATGGATTATCAATTAGTTATGTTTATAAGAATCTAATGCAAGCAACTGCTTCTGAACTCTTATAGAAAATCTTTAACAAAATATTAACAAAAAAGAAAATAAGATTGTTTATCTCGCTTTCTCACTTTGCAAAACAGTTGTTTACTTGCCTGTTTTAGCCTCCTTTAAACCATTGCCATATGCATGAACAGCAGCAGGATCTGCATCATCCTGACCAATTCTAATTCTGAATGGACTCTGGGGTATGTGAATACCATTACAACGAATATGTATTTGATGAATACCATTCTCCTTAGGAATAAACCTTAGGGCCCACTGATCTGTGAAAAGATGAAAACAAAAACAATTACATATCAATGTACATACTGTAGACAGCTATCTGTTAGCAAGAAAGTATTCTAAGTTGTGAAACTAAAACAATTCACTCCACATAGTTTGGGCAAATATTTTTTTATCAAAGTGAAGGAAACATTTTGACTATAAAAAAAAAATTCCAACAATTTGCACCAATTTTAGCTGACATTTTGAATTCATCATAGAGATAATTAGTCTAAAGAAGTGAGAATGGTTATCAGAATTAGTTAATTTAGTAAATCCTTCTTCCAGTCATATAGCTCCCAGAGGAGCTGTTGTGGTCACCAACACTTTAGTAAATACAGTACTAATTAAGTTTTTTTTTTTTTATTAATTTTAAGAATTCATGTAATGCAACTCATGGAAAAAGTAATAAGAGATGGCCTTGTTTATGACTTGCCTGTTAGATTCTATGTACCACTATTCTTATTCTTTAAGATAATTTAGTAAATACTAAAATTAAGGGTTTTTTTTTTTTTTTTTTAAAGAATTCATGTAATTGACTTACAGAAAAGTTAATACACAGATAGCCTTTTTTATGATTGCCTGCTGGATTCTATGTAGCACTATAGTACCAAGCAAAGTAACATGCCTTAGCAGAATGGCAAGTTAATCTTGAGCCTGGGCTTGTAACAAATGATTTGCTTTTATAAGTATACATGCACTTGTTCTTTTTCTTAGTCACCCTAACACAACCCATGTGTTTACTTGTACCGCAATGACTCCCAGCAGTCTCTGAAATACCTTGCATCTTGTTTTCCAGGCTTCTGCTCATTCCAATAGAAGCAGTGTAAGAATCACTTTCACCTCTGCCAGTGGCTACTGTTAATCTGTTAGTCCTTGTATCCCCCCCCCCCCAAGCTAGCAGTTTTCCGACCCACCTAACACTGCCTTGATAGCATCAGCAAATATTCTTGCACCCTTTCTATTTAAGTGTATCCCATCCCTGTAGAAGCAGTCCCTTCTGTTAACAAGTACAGACCAGGCTGAAAAAAATTCTACCCCCTTGAGCCTTGCACAATATTTAGTCATTAGGCCCAGTTATTAGGCCTATAGCATATTCTTACTCTCAATTTTGATCTCCCAATGCTTATGTCACACCAAACTGACTCGACACTGCACTGTCCAGCAATGTTGACTGGCTTCACTTCCTTGGATTTTATGTGTTTCTTAACTAATAGCATAACCCCTCCTCCCTTCCTATCCTGTCTGTCCTTTCTGTACACATTTTACTCCCTAAATTCCAGTTCTGCATTCCTTATATCTGTGTGACCCCACATCTCTGATATCCCAGCAATATCTGCCTTTGATGTTTTGAGCAATACCTCAAATTCATGTCACACATCTGAATTCGCATGTACCACAAAATATGGGTATGTTCTTGTATTCTCTATCTTTAAATAAACTGCTTATATTCTGGATGTTACAGAATATAAACACTTTATTTATTTTATATACATGTTGCAAGTAAAAGTTTTTTCTTTAATGAAAATCCAAGCATGAGAGGTATTAGAACTTATAGTACTTAGTACCGTACATGGGTTGAAGGTTGAAAAGATGAAAGAAGATACTTGCTGGCATTAGACTTGGATTTCTATAGATTGTAATTTTCAGGAAATACATATAAAGGGAGGTTGTTCCAGAAAACAGAAACTGAAGGAATAAATGAGAAAGAAGAAAAGTCGGTTCTGTGAGTTTGTTTGTTTGTTATTTGGTTTTTAGGAGCATTAGCAACTAAGGCCATATTGCGCCGGGATATGCGGTGGTCATTCCCTGACCTTTCCGCATCCTCCATATTTGGTGGTGACAGGCTCGAACCCCAAGTCTAATCAAGAAGCGTGTGCTATGCACTGCTGCTCCTTCCCACCTGGCTATGGAGGCGCCCCTGTGAGTTTGAAATTGGCCAGTAAATGGACGCTGATTGTTTGTGGCATGTGTTCAAACTGGTTTTGAAGAGAGAGTGGGAATTAAAGAAGCCAATTCAGAAGAACAGTACCTATTGAAAAGGTATGCAGCAGAAACAGAACATCTATGAGACAGAGAGTGGACAGATTTTATTAAAGATGAGTCATTAATTAACCTAACTGTCCTCTTTTGAATGGAATCTAGAAGCCTGATAGGAGGTTTTGGGGGTTAATGTCCCAGATGTGGGAACAATATTACATGATAGGGCAGATTTTAGATTTTTATGGAGTGATCATCTGTTTGGAAGAAAAGTAGCTGAGAGCAAAAAAGAAAACCTAATTTTTTAGATGCAGAGGAAACAATATTTGTGATGTGGTTATTGCCAACAGAGGTTAGAAGTCAGGATAATTCCTAATAAAGATATGCAATCTTGTCTAGAAATCTGAGTGTCATCAAAGATAAGCATAGGAGCAGAAGAATCCTTTTTGTGGGATATAAGACGGGACTGAATTTTAAAAAGATTGAAATCAACTAAATTATTCGTCCCACTGGAGAATTACCTGGAGTCAGCATTTAGAGAATTAGTAGTGGATATTCAAGAAGTTTAATCTGTTTGTGCAGGGCAAGATTTCTCAAACAAGGTGGAATGCAATGTGCTATCATTAGCAAATCTATGGATAGGATTTCAAATTGCTAACTAATAAAAAATATTCAATATTATTTTGGTGGCTAAGTTAAACAATTAATATAGCTTATCTACAAACACATTTCACACCTATGACTATTATTTAACATATATACAAACCATCATCCATTGGGGCAATGAAGCAGTCATCTTCTGCACCTGATGGGGCAACAACTTTGCCATCTAAATTACCTTTGGCTCCATTCATGTGAATGGGAAAAGCAACTGGTTTGTTTACTTGTAGACCTGTTTCTGGAACAATTCCAAGTTCAATCTTGGCTGTGTCTCCCATTTGTGGCAGAATGTATACACTGTATGGACTGTCTGGGATGTGCTGGTCATTGAATTTAATACCTACACGGTAATCTCCTAAAAGTACACAACAAAAAATTAAAATAAAATAAATAAATAATACACAACACACGAATTTTATATTCAGCGTAAGTTAACTTCACTTGATACAGGATGACCTTTTCTAATTTAGTATTATTTAATATTAATAATTTACTCCACATATTTTTCTTTTCTTCATAAGGAAAACTAAACATTAAAACATTCTAAGTAATAAAGTTTTTCATACCTGGCTCTGTTACAACATATGATACATAGCAAGACCCATCTTTACGATCTTTGAAGTCTATATCAGCCTTTGATGGTCCCTCCACTGATATGGCCAAACTACCAGCACCAGCCTCTCTTGTCCATACATTGAATTCACCTAGTCAAAAAATATCATTTATAAGATGCAAATGAGATACTTTATATTCCATAAACCTAATATGATCCAATTTTACAAAGAAAATAACATTCACTCATGAAGGAAAAAGCATATTCAAGAAATACAGAGTCTAAAAAATTATTTTAGACTGTGTCAGAAAAATTTCAATACCCTAAAAGTGTAGGTCGATTTATCTGAGCTTTGATAGACAAGGAATGGTCAGAGCATCAGAACCAAAGATTTGCTCTAACACTATGATATTCTGATATTTCATCTAATATAGAAAGCTTGCATGTAGCAGTATGAAAGATTAAGACCTCTGGAAGTAATACAAGTTATGGCATTAAGTCTGAAAGGTGAATTGATATTTCCTTGAAATCTCTCTCTCTATGCTTGTTTAACTGTTCACTTAACCCTACCACAAATGAGTTTGTTTTGCAGAACTTTGAAAATTTGTAAAAATGAAACCTTTGTATCGAAATTCTTTAAAATATTAATCTATTCTTATTTTTACTTTATTGCATTAGGGTAAAATTACTGCCAAAAATCAAATCAAATCTTTTTTAAAAATTTGTAAATAAAACCTATTGTTATTTTTTTTTTATGCAGTAATATTTGTTACACATTACATATTGCTTGATATAGTTACATCAAATTCTGGATCTGAATTTCTTGCTGCCATCTATTATAAACTGTGTCTACAAATTAGTTTTTTTTTTTTTTTTAAATAAAAACACCCAAACAAGA